>NC_041394.2:312630432-312930432 GCF_900747795.2 Erpetoichthys calabaricus | reverse complement strand
TGACTAATTTACAGCATATATATCACCATATATTAAGAATATATATATATATATATATACATATATATATATATATATATATATATATATATATATATATATATATATATATATATATATATATATATTACAGTGCATTGAGGGTGTAGCAGTGCCCCAACCCCAAGACAAATTGTACAACACAGTCTTGGGTTCAAACAGAAGATATTTTTTTTTTCATTTTGCAATACCTCTAAATCCTTTCCACAACAGTGTATTACAAAATCTTGCCTGCTTCCAGGCCTTCCACATAGTCTCATCCCCTCTCCTCCCAACTCTAACACTCATGCAGGAAACTCAGCTTCTTTTATGCTGGACCCAGGAGTACCTTCACAGCATTGCATACTGGAAGCACTTTTGGGTCTGGCAGAAGCCCTTCAAAGAGGGTATAAAGATCCCCTGCAGCTCCCCTTGGTGATACCCAAGATCCCCAACAAAGCTGTTCCATGGCACTATAATCCCCAGCCTGCCCTGTGGGTATCCATATGAGAATACCACCAGTGGAATTCTGCCATGTACATGGGGGAAAACATAACATAACACACATGTGTGCATGGGAGGCAGCTAAAGGGTCTAAATGAGAGTAACTCCATGCCAGACCAGGGGGTGGCGGAGTGCGCTGACCCTTTTTCTCTCTTTCCTGCAGACCATTCACAGGAAGTCCCATCTGGCCCTGATGAAGTCAATTCCAGTTCCAGCTCTTTTGATGACGTCACGTCCGGGTCTTAGCATATGGAAGAGGACCTTTCCGCTTTCGCCCTGAATGACCTCACTTCCCTTGCTGGCCTTTAAAGCCGCCATATTTACCCTAACTCATCAGTTCTGTTTTGGACTACGGGGTATCCGTTTGAAGTGAAAAGATGGAAAACGAAAACACTATTAACAGACATTTGGACATAAACCCAGCATATGCAAACTTAAGAAGAACAGCCTCATAATAAATAAAACTTTACGACCAAAACCCCTCCCAACCCCACCTCATTACCTGCCCCACCCACCCCTTCCAACACTCAACCTACCCCCCCGGCTTATTTTGCTATATATTGCCTTTGATTCTTGTATGTCTAATCATTATCTACTGATGACGGCTCCTGGCAGGAGCTGAAAACTCAGGAATAAAAAGTACTTTATGATACGTGATTCATTTTCTCCCTTTGTGGATCTCCAGCTACAAATATGCAAACCGTATCACAGATATTCGCTTCCATATATATATATAATGTATATTTTGCTGCACTTTTTAACATGATTATGTTGTCCCCATATTTATTTAATTTAAGATATGGAATTCCATATCTGTCAAGGACAAAACAGCATTTCAAATGGTTAAATGCTGTTTTTTTAACAGTATCAGCCTCATTAGGTTAAGTGACTTGGATTTGTGATGAGACAATTTAAGTGAAAGATGAATAACTTGAAATATTGAGACATTGACCAGTGCCAGAAAAATATTGTAGCATCAAGTCAGGATATTAATAATACAGAATTGATTGAACATAGGAGTCAATTGACAATAAGAATTGATTGACCCCACAGTATGGTCAGCATTTGTACAGTAATTACAAAAGGGTCAAAGGTAAAAAAAAATCAATAAGAGAAAAGCAAATCTAAAATATAAGACAGGAAAAGAATGGCTTCTGCCCCTACTTGAACATTTTAATCAATGACGCCTTGGGACAAGGGTAGGAGTCACAAGATTCAAGAAGCCTTCACTGAGAGGGTTTGGCCTAGGCTAGTGACATGTAAGAAACACACTGAGATATACTCAGATATCAGGATGGAGACCTCTATGAAGCAGGACAGTTTTTGTTGCTGTTCATCATTAATAATTACTGGCTCCATTATAAATAAAGGCTGTGCTGGTTGCAATGTAACTTTGCAGTTTAATTCATGAAAAAATAAAACAATGACATTCCATCATGTGTGATTTCTTTGCGCATTATGTGGTATTTTAGGGTTCTGCCTTTAATATTGTTTGCTTTCTGTTGCTGTAACTGCAGTGATGTCATTCCAAGTTTGAAAAAGTATGTGGAAAATGTAGAGAAGAAGGAGTGGCCTGGAGTTGGAGTTATAAGGAGCAATCAAAGTAATACTGATTTTTAATTACTGAAGCAGTGAAAACTGACAAGGTTTTAAATGAATTCTGATACATGATACAATGTAATACTGATATTTGATGATTGAAGAAGTGAAATGAACACTGTAAAACAGAAAGTATTTGATATTTCAATAAACCAATGGGCTCCATTTTATACTAATAATCTCCTTTCTGCATGTCCTCTGTCATTGACCATGCTGCTGATTGGCTCTGCTAATAATGATGTAAAATGAAAAGCAATGACTGACACATTATGAGTGAAAACTGAGTACTCACGAATGTTGATGTGATGAAGAATAAGTGAGTAGGGATGCATGATGAGCAACTCCTGAGTTGTGATGTAAGATGAGCGATGAGTGACTACTGATGCATTATATGGAGTAACACTGATGTCTGATGATCAAAGAAGTGAGAAATTAAGATGTCTTAAAATGGACACTGTGTTAACAGGAAGTATTTGATTGATATTTCAATAAACCAATGGGCTTTGTTATAATCTACATTGTTAAATTACATTATTATGTTACGTTATTTTATTATGTTACATATTATGTTATGTTATTAATCTACATTTAAAAAAAAGAAGGAAAATGAACAGCAACGACTGACGCTGAGTGAAAACTGAGTACTGAAGAGAGATGGCATGATGAACGATAAGTGAGTAGGGATGCATGATGAGCAACTACTGAATTGTGATGTAGGATGAGTGACCACTGATACATGATAATGAGTAATACTGATATTTGATGACTTAAGAAGTGGGAAATGACAAGGTTTTAAATGACTACTGATACATGATACAAAGTAATAGTGATATTTAATTATTGAAGAAGTGAAAAATGACAATGTCATAAATTGGACACTGTATTGGAGGAGCTAATCATAAATGAAGATCACCCATTTTCTATTAACAGTAAAGTTTCAAAACATGATTATTGCATACTGAAGCAGCTTTAAGAGGCTACATTATCACCTCACCACTAAAGACGTCACCATCAGAAGAAGTGTCTTGCCTGTCATTGAACAGACTTTTCAGGAGAAGGTGTTAGAGAGTGGTGAGACTAAGCTAACTTTACAATAAGGCCTTTATTTGTATTATCACTGACACGCTCTTGGGTTTTGTCCTGTGTGGCTTTTCATCATGTGTGTTTAAACCTACAGTATATGTTATATTAGGGGAATGGAATTTATCTCTGTTTAGAGTTAAAGTATTTGTAAGATGTCTTTGATTCTAAAATATATTGCTTTGTGTGATCACATACCTTTTGTTTGTATTTCTTTCTTTCATAACATTTGATTTGAGTCCTGAAGAGGTAACCGCAGCTGTATATTTGAAGGAGTGCATAAAGTGCGGCTACATCCCCTAGAGGCACTTCCCATTATACTTTAGGAGAAATCATGTGGCTTTTTACCTTTCTGAGATAAGCAACCACAAAGAAGGCTTCACTCTACCTGAAGCAATAAAAAGTGCATTTCATCTTGGTACCCAAATGCATTTACCCACTTTACTGCCGAGTTAAAAATAATCAGTATAGACTTCTTTAGGTTCCAATTTCTTTTCAAAGACGAAAGCTCAAATTAAATGTGAGTATAAGTGAAATAAATCTAAAGCTAGCATAAATGTAAGTACATATAAGTAAAAAATGTGCACATTTTTTCTACGTATATACAAACCAATTTTGCACACAGAATAACAAATCACATGGATGTCGGAATACTGTCGGTTTATGAGCAAAAATAGAACCTGTTGTATTCTTAAAATCAAAGCACTGACCATTGTACCACTGTGCTCATCCTTGTTATGGCAGCCTATCAAAGATAAGCTGCTATGCAAAGATGAAAAGTGTAGAGTGGCCTGAATGAAGCTATAGCAACTGGTATTTAAAATATAATAAATTCCACCAGCATCCAACCCACCTTAGATACAAAGACACCACATGATTGCATTTTATAACTTACTACGTATGCTTATCCATTGCAGGCTTATTCTGGAAATAAGTATTTTTCGTATCAACTATTTGACTGTTATTTACAAATACACAAAACACTACTTACTCTGTGGTACCTGGTCCTGTGGTTGTGCAAACGGCATTTTTACTGCAAGTGTTATTAGTCTTGCAGACATCAGTCAGGCTGCATCCGCTTCCAGGAACTCGACTTTCAAAACCCTCTTTGCACTGGCAATGAGACTAAGCAATGGAGAGACAGAGAAAGAAAGAAGGACTGAGAGAGAACATTTAACAATTTTGAAAACTTGTTTTAGGCAAAACTTTCTGGCTCCAGGTAGAGCTTGGTGGTTGTGATTAATGTGCAGCAGCAGTATTTCTGTTGGGTTTATTGTTTTATTTTTACTATAGCTCTGTAACAGTAGGGGTAAATATAACGAGGCTGGGAGAGACAGAGAGATTCTGCTGCTTCTTGGTAGTTAGAAGTCCAATATTCTACTGTTCAAAAGGACTGCTCCTTTGGATATGGGAAGGCACATCTGGCTAAAAGGGTTGTTCTGTATTTCAAAGTTTCAATGACTTCTATGACTTCTCATGTTAGGCATTAACTGACAAACATTTGGTCCACAATAGGTATTAAAATTAGATAAATTACCCAGGGGTATATATTAAGGAGTTATGTTTGCTTACTGGATTAATTCCTGAGCAGACACCCACTGAGAATCAGAAACAAATGGGAAACAGAACTGGCTGAAATGAATGATGGGCAATGGGGAGATATTTTAGAAAATATAACATCTGTCTCACTACTCCCATATATCAGAGATATCTGAAGGATTCAGATGATTTATTACACGTTATAGAAATGCCAAAAAGTTGTGCAACTATTGAATAAAGTGTCCCAGGTAATTATAGCAAAGGATCCTAAAGAAGGTATATTGGAATATCTAGAAGATGTATATTTAGATGAATATGAGATGCAACGCAGCCTAGAGTGTTGTTTCAAGATGGGAAACAGATTGTGCTGAGATGGAGCAGCTCTTTACCTTCTACATTGAATGATTGGCTTAATTCTATTACTTCAAATTTTAAAATGGAGAAATAGGTTGTTCAACATAAGGGGGTGTGCAGCAAACCATATATGGGCTAGGTGGATGGAACTCCAGGCTTAGTACCTTTAGAAATATTAGGATTTCCACTTTTGGGGACATAGAAATTATCCTATAGGGAGTGAAAAAAGCAGTGTTGGAGTAACCAAAAAGATCTCAGTTAGAGTAGGTCTGCACCAGGGATCTTCTTTAAGTCTTTACCTCTTTGACCTGGTTATGGACGGGTTGAGTCATCGTATAAAAGACTAATCCTCCTGGTGTATGCCTTTTGCTGCAGGCATCATATTGTGTAGTGCCAGAAAAGAGGAAATGGAGAGGATGTTGGAAGAATGGAGAAAGACTTTGGAAGATAGAGGGTTGAAGATAAATTGGAAGAAGACAGAATATATGAGGTATAATGATGATCAGGATTCAGAAGTTAGTCTGCAGCAAGAGCTATTGAAAATTGTGGATAAATTTAAATATCTAGAATCAGTGGGAGTCCAAGAATAAAAACTAGATGAACAGATAACCCACAAGTGCAATTTGGATGGAAGAAGGTATCAGGTATATTGTGTACAATCGAAGAACTGAGCTAAAGGTTAAAGATAAAGTTTTTAAGAAAGTTGTAAGATATCAGCATGGATCTGAGACATGGCCAATAAAGGAAGCACAGGAAAAGAACTTAGATGTGCCAGAAATGATAATGTTTAGATGGATGTGTGGAGTTACAAAAAGTACAGAATAAGAATGTGGTATAGCAGGTCCACAGCTCAGATGAAAAAGCCCAGTTTTAAATGGATAATCACCACACTCGTGGCTTATAAAGGGGGTGTGGTAGTGTGGCCGGAGCAGTTCCCAGGTGCTTCGTGATGTGGGCAGTCCTTGCATAAGTGCACAGGTGAAGAGTCGCCCGCATCTGTAATTGATGCAGAGAGCTGCTAATCGCGACACCTGAGCCACGTCCCTATTATATATAGTAGGAGCGCGAGTGTGGAGGGGATGAAAAAAACCGAGAAGGAGAACTGAGGTTAAGGGAGAAGGCAGCTGGAAGACAGTGCGTGAATGTGTGGGCAGGTGAGTGAGAGCTGGCCCGCTATAAGGACAAACAGCTGATCAGTGAGCCCAAGCAAGTTGTTTGGTAGTGGTGGCTCCTGCTGAGCATTTAGTGAGGAGCAGGAGTGACCGGAAGGAGGATGGCTCACGGCGGAAGACAGCGGGAATTGGGTGGCTTGGGAGGTGGATGCCCCAGTATGAGCACCCTGGTCGCTGGGGAATACACGTCTCGGTCTGGGGAGAAAAGAACGAAGCCAGGGATCAGGAAGCCACCAGACCAGTAAGCAGAGAAGGTCAGCAGCAGGTAGGGTGAATGCCTTGGTGCAAAGCCTGGATGGGAGAAGCAGAGGAGTCTCCAGTAGAAAGAAGGCACCGGGTGTTGTTTTATAGGACTGTTTCCAGCCATTGTTTTTTTTTTAACCTCGCTTTTAAAGGAATTATTTATTGGATTTCAACCTCCACCGATTCACCCCTGTTTTAATGGATTATTTATTTAATAACATTCTTTTCGAGCATTGCACTTTATTTTGAACACTGATTTTGTTGTTGTTTAATAAAAGCACTTGGACCTTTTTGTGCCATCCCCTTGCTTCGTCGTTAATGTCTTCGCTGTCCAGCTCATCCAGTGACATTACCAATGGTGTCGGGTTCAAAAGCTCCCAAAAAGGTAGTGGGAGCCTGGAGTGAGAACCCGCATCGTTCACAAAGAAATGAGACAATCAGAGGTACAACAAAAGTGGAAGAGATATTCAAGAAAGTAAGTAGGGTGATGTAGTTTGGACATGTGATTAGGAGAGACATGTGGGCTAAAGAGTGATGGGAATGGAAGTACAGGGGAAAAGAAAGCAAGGTAGGCCTAAGTGGAGGGGGATGAATGGTTCAGAACTATGCTGTATGGAGAAGGCTGATCAAGCGCCTCAACCTCACCTAGAAGTTGGAAAAGATTAAAATAAAGAGGAAGGAATTATGTTTCTGTTAATCTCCTAGCTGTTCCAGTTTTGTATTAACCAGTGAAGGGAATCCCATATGTACAGACTGGCTGTGATCATTATGGAGCTGAAAGGTTTTTTGGTGGGGGACCAGCACATCTAATGTCTCTGTTAAAGAGCTAAATGAATGGCTATTTTCTTTGTTATTCTGATATTCCAATTCATGGATGATGGAGACTTACTATAATATTATATTTATTGAATTTAATTTTAATATTTATATTAATTTTGGAATGCATGATGTCATCAGGTAAGGGCAGACCGAAGGTCTGTGATAAAATTATTTATGTACAGGGAGATTTACTTTGAATACTTTGGATGTGATGGATGGAAATGAGTAGTGGAGGGCATTGGGGGATAGTTTTCTTTTATTTTCTTTTTGTTTTTGGTTGTTGTTAAAATTTAAAACAATAAATAAAATCTGATTTAAAAATTGATAAATGGAACATCAGGTGACAAATAACACATTACCAATTTTAACCTGATCATTTTTGCATAAAGCTCCACATTCTCTTTGAGTTTTTGTAAACCACTTAAGCCTCAAGACTAATAAAGGCTCACACCTTTTAGATCCACCTAGACAATACATGGAACCATCTGAGGCAGTAAACTGTTCAAAAATAAAACTGAAAGGTGAAGCAACCAACTTCACAAACTTCCAAAAATATTTTGGAATCACACCTACAGTGCTGCTTTGTGGCAGTCACACAAGTTCTAACCTTTCCGGGGCCGTCATATACACAGACCGTTGAATCTGGTGGACATCCTCCAAAGCTGTCTTGGCAGGGATCTACTGGCATGCAGATCTGCCCATCTCCTCTGTAGCCCAGATGGCAGGTACACCGGTGTTGATTTGGGCCAGTGTGTGTGCAGTCAGCATTTGGGTGGCAGACTTGCTTCAAACAAGGATTTATTGCTGTCAGAGTAAGCAAGGCACACATATTACAGTATATCAGTAACATTTTCAGAGTAATATATTCTAATGAGAAAAGCTTCATGACAATAAGTGTTTATATAAAAATATAGAAAATAATACAATAGTATCTGTAAATGGCACATCGAAAAGAATTGACTTAAGATAGGTTCAATAAACATGCAAACACAGAGTTCCCTTTTGCTGTTTTCTCTCTTTGTTGTAAAAAATACTTTGTAATTGTGTAAATACTCTAAGCCTGTACTCAGTAGTGTTTTTCTGCATTAAGGACCAAAATGTTCAAAAATAAGTAAATATCTTCCATCAATACTTAACTTATTATTAAAAAGTTTGCAACAATCCACAACTTTGTCTTCTTAAGTGTTAACAACACAGTGAAACCTCCAAGGATTGTTGTGAGCACTTTAACATACCAAGAGATGATAAAGAGAACAAGGATATAGTCAGAGACAGGAAAAGAGTCGAACCATGAGAACAAAGCAAACCAGGCAAACAGGAAACAAAAACAGACAAAACGAAATTCGAAAGTCAAAGGCAACGCAAAGGCGAAACCAAAACACACAATGCTATCGCTAAAGTCTAATATGAAAAATAAACTAACTGACACTAAAGAGTTAAGTAGAGGTTTATGAACTGAAGGATAACGTTGAGTGCAATTGCCATTATATTTATAGTCTATTTTCTGTTCCATCATTAGTGCAATCATTGCTGTCACCTGGTTTTTTAAAAGGTGTCACGTCAATGAAGAATATAAAGATGTTAATGAAATGAATGTGGCCATAATTTCAAACATAAAATAAATGTCTGAATCTGAATCCTCATGGGTCAAAATATACACAAAAAATGTATGTTTCCAGTTTTCCATCTTATACTAAATGTAATTTCTTATCTAGTAAAATACTGCTTTTTGTACAATGGGAATTATGCCTTTGTGCTGGGTTGTGTTTCTGGTTAAAGCGTCTAGCTGAATAGGCCCTTCAATATTCTCGATGTCCTTGAGGGTTTGTGTGCTATTTCCACCATGGACATTCCAGTTTAGCAAAGGGACCTGAAGACTATGGCCACTTATTCTCTGCCTTAAGATTAGCACTTTCTTTTGTTGTCACATGTTTGCACTTCCAGTTTAGGATTTCCCCCTTTAGCAGTGTAAGTCAATGAAGGAGTATGACAATTCTAATACCATTTGTTACTTTAAATGAAGCTCCATTAGTTAAAAAAAGTAAGAAAGCAAATCCATATCAGTAATACATCAAGCAAAAAGACAAAACTTCAATTAGAATGGATCTGAGAAGGTCTGTCTGACTGCTCTAAATTTGAAAATGCCACCATGGAAGACTTACGTGTGCTCCTTCCACTTTGTGAAAAAGAAATCAGCAGTGTGTAGTCTGCATGTTCATTCCATGTTATAATAGCCTATCCTTTTTCACCTCATAGTCATTAAGTTCTAATACCGAGGTGTTGCTGTTCTGTTCGTGCCCAATGCATTTTCCTGGGAGTTGGGTGGTTGTGAAACTCTCAGTTTACTTCACTTTCAAATGTATATGATGGCGATGTCAGAGAGTATCACAAAGATCTGATGCTAATCGAGACAGACCAGGCACCAGAATCACATGGTTTGATTTTTTTGTGACACCAATGGTTTTTGAACATACACATCTTGCAAATTATTAAGAAAAGAGGCACAGGTATTATTAGATGTGGAAGTTACTGTACATTAGAAAAGACTGTGCTCATTAAAAAAAAACAAAAAAAAACTACTATGTCCACACCTGAATTTTCATGCCAAAAAATTACAGTGATACTCAACAAAGACTCCTGTGCAAAAATAAGCTGCATTGAATTGAAAAAGTATTAGTCAAGACCTTCAGCTCTGCCTTTTATTTCAAGCATCACCTCTACATTTCTTTAAGGATCACTCATCAGAGACACAATGGAAAGAATTTCATTGTGTTACTGTATGAACACATGTCAATAAAATTTAACTGGATCTTGAGTTACATTTTTGTGTAATAACTGTCACACATGTGCATCTGGGAGACAATCTCTGGGCTCATTTAATGACTGTTATACTCCAAGCCAGAGGGTGACACTGTTGTCTAATGCCTTCTCTCTTCTCCCCTCTGCAGAAAGGATCATTGACAGCTCCTCGATCTCTGATGTCACCTCTGACTTTGGCGCTCCTAAACCCGCCCCTTCCGGCATGCAGATGTTGTAACCGGCTCCAGCACCATCTTGGGGCAGTCTGAAGAACTTGGGGCAGTCTTTTTCTGTTTTTGGCTATACAATATACAAGGATCAGTGTAGTTTCCCAAATATTTTTGATGTTTCTTGTGTCTTATTACAGTGGTGGAGTTGGCAGGATTTCATCAGCATGACCTAAGCTGGTGGACCTCACAGCGACTGTGGCTACCCTAACCATGGAACTGCAAGTCAGAAGGGTCAGGTTCAGGAAGTCGAAAATTGGAAGTGACATCATAAATGGAGGAGCTGTCAATTATTCTTCCTGCAGAGGGGAGAAGAGAGAGGGCATTAGACAACAATGCAACCCTCTGGCTCAGAGTATAACAGTTATTAAGTGAGCCCTGAAGCTATCTCCCAGACTCACATGTGTAACATCATGAATGCTAAACATATTTGAATGGAATTTCATTTTATTGGTTCACTATTAAACACATTAAGTGAAAATGGAAACACAATCCTACAGGTCATTCTTGATTCCACTCATTTTCCTAGCCTGCATAGTAGATTATATTGTCATATGAGGACCATTACGTATCTCAGCAGAAATCTTCTACAAATGGAATGCCAATCTCATGTACACAGACAGGTTCACCAATGGACTGGAAAATCAAAGAAACTGTCAAGTCTGTGTTATATGGGACGACACCAGCATTTCACAACCAGCAGGCATGTAAAAAATAAAAGGAATGTATATGCACAATATGTACCACTAAGTTGCTTAGAGTTTTAGTCTTAAATGGAAGGCAGAAGAAGGAAAATGTTAAAGCTCTGGATGGTCCTAAAAAGAACATAAAATCCTGTAGCTGTAAGACAAGCCCTTAAGGACTTGTTTAACTTTCCTCACCCTGTGCTATTTCCTCAGTTGCTGGCTATATAAATGAGTCTAAATGAACAAACTGCTAATGGGTACCAACTACCACTAACCTAGTAACAAAATAAAAAGAACAAATTAAAAAAATGATGCAACCATGCTCTTCTATTTTGACTTATATTGGCTTTTGTATGGATCTTGAATGGACTCAGCCTTCCACTACAGTTTTCAGCACTGGTCTCTTAAGCCATTTAAGCTAAAAATTAAATGAGTTTTGGCAATGTGGCTTCTCATCATATCATATGCAAGAATTGCCTTATGGCTTCCAGTTCCCTAGCAAAATCTGTCTTCTGCTCTTTAATCTTTAGTGTTTAGTTTCTGCACTAGGTCCTACTTGCTTTGAAGAGTTTGAATTTGTTTTGCCAGTTTAAGTGTTTCACTTTAACTATACTTTCAAAAGCATTAAAATGACAAAGTCTGTCTTTTTCAAAAAAAAAAAAAAAAAAATCAGAAGAGCTGATAATCTGACTAGTTGTCCAAAGAAGTTTCATGCTTAATTAAATGCAGTTCAAATGTAGTGAATGATAGATTTATTACACATGAGAAAATGCAAATAACACAAGTCTTTGGGACAGCCCACAATGCACTAGTAAACCTGAGGAAAAAAATACAATCATGAAGGTACAGGAACTTTAAATTTGGGCCAAGACTATAGGGAAATGGGAGAGAATTATTTCCAAGACACTGAAAATACATAAAGGAAAAATGTCACTCATTATGAACAAATTGGGTAATTATGGTACAATTATGAATCAAGGAGAGGCCGAATGTCCAGGTAAGAAGTACACTAGTCAGAGAGATCAGTAGTCTCCAAGAAAAGTTGCCACTTGTCCGAGGAAGAGATGGGGAAGAGATAGAAAATAATTGCCTGTGATTTCAATTGTCCAGCTGCTTTACAAAATTGGGCTTTACATTAGAGTAACAAACTCACATCAGATTCTAATAAAAACAAATATATACTGTATATAACATATTCACTATAGGAAACTCTGAGATCACTCCTGCAACCTTTAGACATATGGAAATAATGATCCATGAAATTTATTGATATTTTTATATAGCACTTTGGTATAACACTGACAGAGAGCAACTAAAGATAATTCCATACCCAGAGAGTATGAGAGAAATAATCTACAGTAACCACAAATGAAAGTGAAAAGTTTAGAGCAAATAATAATAAATTGGAGAATTGGAGTTGGCGACTTTGTAAGTTGGTAACAGAGTTGTAAAGTGTAAATGTCGGAGTGGATGAACTAGCATCTCAATGGGGATCGAGGTTAATTTCCTACCCAACCATAAAGCCATAAGGAAAGGATGTGGATAGGCAGCCATCTGAGATAGGTTGATTGCTGGAACTTTTCCTGGTCAGAAGGTCATAATGGAAAGACAGAGGGAAGCTACTTTCTGAGGCCATGTATTGCCCCTGTACACAAGGTGGCAGCTTCCCAATGGTGTAACTCCCATGAAGGGGAGTTGTAGTTTGGAGAGGTAGTCTTGTTGGAGTACTTGGGTGCCGCTGGGGGAGATGTGTGAGAACTCTGCCCCTACTTTGGGGGACTTCCACAAGGCCATGTAGTGCTTCTGATGTGCAATGCTTTGACCCCAGAAGTGCTCCAGCATAAAAGATGGCACCTCATTTGTACCAAGCAGAGTTGGGAAGAGGTGGACAACACTCGTGGAGGAGTGGTGGAAGGATACATGAGTATTATTGTTTTGCTGGAATGATTTAACCTTGCAAGGGAATTATTGTATATTAAACATTCTTCTAGTTTACCTGAAGTTGTATTTGGCTGAGTTGTGTCTGATGCTAGGGCCTCGGGGTGGCCCCTGGTTATCACAAAAGACAATTAAAAAAAATTAATTACTGGCCAATTATTTCAGGTTGAATTACAATTCGAGCAACAGAAGTTTAAATCTGCTTCAGGCAGGATTAGACCACTGAAAAGCAATAACTATTACGATTTATAAGACCTTTTAGAAAGACAGTCGATCATCTAAATCAAATAGCAAAACTCCAAATGGCAAAATCATGGCACTTAAGGAATACTTACGGGTACATTTTCTGGAATCTCCTTCGTGATTAGGTAGACACTTGCATACTAGTTTTTCACTTCCTATTTCTTCAGTACAACGGGCATTCATCGGGCATTTCAAATTAGCACATTCTGGAATTTCTGAGGGTAGACGAATATCAAAAGGTTTTCAAAACTATTATGAATATACAGACTAACTAAACTTGAAGGTATTTTTGAGCAGAGACATCTGAAATCTTGTGATATGTACACCTCGGTGTGTTTCTGAAATGATGTGTTTAGTATAAATTATTTAAAACTATTGTATAACAGCTATTGATTTTATGATTTACAAATATTTCCAAAAAGCTAGAATGAATATCCTAAAATATTACAGTACTGTACATGTTAATAAGTGATTAGCTGTGTTGAAGCAGTTTTAGAAACAAACTTAACTTACCTTGATCACATTTTGGTCCAGTATAACCAGAAAAGCAGGTGCACAGTCCACTGCCCCTTATTCCATTGTCGCACATCCCATGCACACACTCGCACACTGTCAGAAAATATGAGATACTTTAGTGAGTATCACTATACGAGGGTGTGAATGTGTGACTTGATGAAACTGGATGCATTAGTATACTACATATACATATTTATTTATTAATATACTAATGTGTCTGAATCTGAAAGAATTTAAATTAATAACAGGAACTGAGCAAAGAAGAAGCTGTCCACAACCCAAAAACACACAAAAAAACTCTCCAATTATCTAATGAAAAGCATTTATTGAAATGCATACTGAGTGGGCAATGATGAAGAATGACAGACAAGAAATTTTTCTTTAAAAACATGCCAAATTCACTGACAATAATGACCCTATATACAGTACCTATTGTGGATCTGGAAAATATTCATACTCCTTCACGTTTTTAACATTTCATTAAATTCATCATTCTTGTACTAAAACTATTTAGATTTATTATTCCCCACATTAAGCAACACTCAATACCCCAGAATGACAAAACAAAAACAGAATTTTTGCCAATTTATTAAAAATAAAAAAGCTGAAATATCACATTGACACAAGTATTCAGACCTGTTACTCAAAGCTTTGTTGAAGCAACTTTAGCAGCGATTACTCCTGGGGATCTTCCTGAGTATATCATGACAAACGTTGTATACCTGGATTTGGGGATTTTCTGCCATCTCCCTCTGCAATTCCTCTCAAGCTCTGTCAGGCTGGATGGAAGACCAGAGCTGGACAGCTATTTTTGGGTCTCTCCAGAGATGTTCTATTAGGCTCAACTTCAGGTTCTAGCTTAGCCACTCACGGACATTTCCAGAGTTGCATTCAAGCCTTCTTCTGTGTTCTCGGTCGTATTGTGCTAGATCTTCAAGTGACTGTGTGATTATAATTCCAAGAGAAATTCCAAGAAGTGGTGAGGCAGCCTTCTGCTGTTATGCACCTAAAATTTCAAATAGCTTACCGATAGAAGTTCGCCAGGCTAATACAGTGGAGCACTTTAAAAAACTGCTGAAAACCCATTATTTTAACATGGCTTTCTTATAGCTTCATTTTAACACAACCCTGATATTCCGTTTATGCATTAAATTATCATTTTTTTAAGGCTCTGCTTTCCGTACCAATCCCTACTTTTCTCTGCTGTTCTTTTTCCGGTTTTCTGTGGTGGCGACCTGCACCACTTCCACCTGATCAATGCACCATGTAGTGGTCAGGCCATGAGGACTGATTGAGATCATTTATGTTAGGTAGAATGCCTAGAGGGGGCTGAGCAGTCTCATTGCCTCGGAACCCCTGCAGATTTTGTTTTTTTATCTCCAGCACTCTTGAGTTTTTTTTTGTTTTTGTTTTTTCTGTCCTCCTGGCCATATGACCTTACTTTTTCTTTGTTACTAATCTTTTTTTTATATTTTTATAAACTTTTCTTTCTTCATCTTGTAAAGCAATTTGAGTTACGTCATTTGTATGAAAACGTGCTATATAAATAAATGTTGTTGTGCTTAGGATCATTGTGCTGTTGGAAGGTGAGCCTTCAGCCCAGTCTGAGCTACAGAGCCCTCTGGAACATTTTTTCATTAAGGATATCTCTGATTTGCTGTGTTCAGTTTTTCCTCAACTCTGTTTAGTCTCCAAATCCCTTTTGAAAAACAACCCAAAAAGATGATGCTGCCACCACCATGCTTGACCACTGCAATTATATCAGACAGGTGATGAATGAATGGTGGTTTCCTCCCGACATGACACTAATCTTGGCCAGAGTATCTTGTTTTTCACAGTCTGAGGGTCATTTAGGTGCATTTTGTAAATACCAAGTTTGCTTGCATGTGTTTTTTACTGAGGAAGGGGACTTCTGTCTGGCCACTCTGTCATAAGCTCAGAGTAGAGGAGAGTTGCAAAGATGGCTGTCCTTCTAGATATTTCTCCACACAGGTTCTCTGGAGCTCATCCAGAGTTACCATCGGGTTCATGGTCACTTCTGTTACCATGACTCTGTTTTCACGGTTGCTCAGTTTGGCCAAGTGATTGTTCCAGACATCTTCCATTTAAGAATTATGAAGGCAACTGTGCTTTTATGATCCGTCAATGCTGAAGGTTTTTTTGTAGCCTTCCCCAGATCTGTGCCTCAGCTCAATCATGTCTATAAGATCTGCAGGAAATTTCTTCAACCTCATGGCTAGGGTTTTGCTCTGATATACATTGTCACCCATGGAACCTTCTAAGTACAGGTATGTGCTTTTAATAAACATTTTCAGTTAATTGAATTGACCAGAGGTGGACTCAAAACATCTCAAAGACAATCAACAGAATGTGATGCACCTGAGCAATGCTTCATTTGTGATAGCAAAGGGTCTGAATATTTGATACTTCTAAAATTCTGTTTCTACTTTGTCATTCCTGATTATTACATTTTGCATGATGTGTGATGTGCACAAGGCCAAATGAATATATATATCAAAATAATTAATATTATTTTCCTGGATATAATTTTCATGAAATTCCTTCACATTAAAGGGTGGCATTGTAAGTCCTGGAAGTTGGGTTTCAGTTTCAGCTTGGCGATATTCTTCCTGTTTCTCCAGTTTCCCTTCCTCTTTTCAATGATGTGCAGGTTAGGTTAAATGGTGGCTCTAAACTGGTTAGTGTGATTAAGAGTACCCTGAAGTGGACTGGCACGCTCTTAATGGATGCTTCCTGTGTCGAGTTTCACTTTGACTAATGCTAGTGCTCTCCAAACAGTCCTCTCACTTTTTAGCAAGGTGGAAAAATTCAACATTAAACTAGTTTAAGGACAACTAGTTTCAAGTTTTGTTGCAATTTATAAAAATTTTGCAATTAAAAATTGTTTTGCATTTTGACAGACCAGTGAGTATCTATACCTGTTCAAGGCATCAATGTTGTATATGCAGGCATCTGGACACCGTAAATGAAGTGCATGTTAGGCAAATCACTTAAAAGAACAAAGCATATAAAAGCATCTCACCAGAAGTGCAGTTGGGACCATACAAGTTGTCGTCTGCACAATTTTCACAGGCAGTCCCTCCAAAACCTGGCTATTGGGATAAAACAAAGATATGTTATTTTAAGAACATAAGAAAATAAAATGTTTAACAAACAAACAAGAGAAGACCATTTAGTCTATCAAGCCCCCTTAGGGAACTAATAACTAAGTTGCCCCAATATCTCATCCAGCTACGTTATAAAAGTTGTCAAGCTTTCCACTTCAACCACATGACTCCAGGTCAGCTTTCCACTACCCTTTAAATAAGAAAGCATTTTGTGGCTTATGTCTTCAATAGACTTAATTTCTACCAGTACAGTTTGGTACATGATATACTATTTAACTAACACAAATCTGCTGAATCAACATTATTGATTCCTTTGAAAATTTTGAAGACCTGGATAAGAACATTCTTCGTTTGAAACTAAAGGGATTTAATTTTGTCATGTGTTGCTATTGAAAACCATTTGCTTTGCATTTTGCTGTCTTTTGTTTTGTAAATGATTACCCTGCTGAAAAAGGGTGCAGCCACTGTGATATAGGATAGGAAGAGGGTTTTTAAGACCCAGAAAGACAGACAACAGCCCCTATTAATATGATTAATTCTAAATGTCAGGTTTGAAAAACAGGAACACCTAAGGGTGAAATAAATCCTCCAGGAGCAACCCAAACGTTAAGAGAGAAACAGAAATCTTTGTGGCTTTAGAGAAGATGCCAATAAAATTCTTAGAGGAAGACGGACAGTAGCCAGTTAGCCATGACAGTGCTAAAGTAAGAGAGGAACAACACTTATGTACATTTAAGAGAGAAGGTCAGTGAAAACCCTTCAGACTGACAAGCGGCTGCAGATGTGTTAACCATTTAAAACTGAATGGATTTAGCAATTTCGCTCTTTTAGGGGCCTCTGGCTGCTACAGAGAACTTGTCGTCTTGGAAATGTACAGTATAAGACACCTGTGACTGGCTTAGTGCCAGTAGAAAATGAATTGGGCACAAAAGCTCACTGGCAGAAAAATAGAGGGTTAAAATATTGAGAATTGGAGTAGAGAAAGTAGGGAGGTCAACTCACCTGACAGTTAACTGGTAGCAGGATTGTGTCAATCTGTGTTTTATAACTTATTATTGTTTGTTAATGTAAGGTGGATATCTATACTAAGCTAATCTATTTTGGAGTTACTTATTCTAACAGTATTGGGGATAGCTCAATAAGTTCAGAATGCTCATTTTTTGTGACTTGGATCTGTTTTCATCTTGTCTAGGGCAGTGGTTCTCAAACTTGATCTGGGGGACTCACTGTGGCTACAGGTTTTTGTTCCAACTAACTTACATTTTTCATTGGACTCTTAGCATAATTAAGTGAGTCATTATTTCCCAGTTTCTGTGTTTTGGAGTCAATGTAGAAATTACAAACTAAGTTTGGTAGATTTTTATTAAAATGCAATAAACAGTTATATGGGGAATATGTTGTTTTTTTTTAAGTCGTTATCTGTATTTTCAACCTAATTTTCATTCTACTTTTCCAGGTGTTCTGGTTATTTAATTGATTATTTATTAATTAGAGGATCTGACACTGAAGTCATTGCTGCTATCATCATCCCGGGTGTCTGCTGTGCTGGTTGTTAATTCTCACTATTAGGTTTAAATGAAGGGAGCAAACTACACAGGAAAATAATAGGAAAACAACAAAAGAGAGTTAAGCATTTATAGCTTTAGAAAAAAATAGAAATATTTCTAAATGTCTTATAAATGTAAAAACCATACTTTTGTGTTTTTTCTGAATGCAGAATAAGAGAAGTGTAAAAAAGTCCAGCTACTTAAATGAGATCAGTTGTTATCGATTATTATCACCGATTGTGAATCTGGTTGAAACAAAAACCTGCAGTTTGGGAACCACTGGTCTAGGGTATCCAAGCTTTCCTATAATCAGAATATGTGGATTATATTCACTGGAGTTTGCCTGTTTCATTTCAATTTAACTAAAAGTTTGAATGTACCACCCAATTGTTCAGTGGTTCTGACCTTTGTTTTTTAATCAAATAATGAGGAACAGGTCAGGTCATGTTGGGGAGCATGCACTGGCATAGCACGTTGCCACACTCACCACACAACAAAACAGCTCGGGATCCTGGATGGCACAGGGCAGACACGTGGTCCACTCCCACCCTCTGGAAATAATGAGGAGCAATCCAGTTTTATTCCAATCATCAAAACCATAAATTCAAAAGCCCTTAATGACATCAGACTGTTGTATTGACTTTCTGTTTGCAATTTTTATACATTTTCCTCAGTGGTTTGTGATGATCTTGCACTCTAAGTAGGGGTTCTCAGCATTGTAGATTACAAATCTGCCGTTAGTTTTAACCATTTCAGTTTACTTATGATGTTATTATTTATTTTGTATTGTATTCTCGACCATCCTAGATGGGTATTTCCAGTGCCATTTTGCATCCTGATTACCAGGGCCACTCTAACGTCTCTATGAGTGTGTCCTCAGAGGTTTGTGACTTCTAAACAATTTCTCGATGTGGTGAAAAGTTGCTTGGATAGGTCATATCATTATCCAAGCTAACAGCTTCCTAAACAAACCCTTTTGCTTTGAACTTGTGTGTTTCATTCATTGCTTCTCTGATTTTTTGATTCTTGCCTGTTTTTCAACTATGACTTTAGTGTGCCTTTTTGATTTGGTTGCTAATAGTCTTCTTGGTTTTGATTCATTTTTGGTATTTTTAATCAGATCTCCTCTAGTTATGATTTACTCTTAGTAGAACACAGACAAGTTGCCTTAACTTTTCATATCATGAAATCCTTTGAGAAGCAGATTAATAGGTAGTTGGCAAATACATCTGCGTATAGAGCAAGGATGGACGTGGAGGAGACCATCACATCCTTCAGCCTCACCTTTTAGTTGAGAGACTAGTTAGTGTTTAGACTTTAATTTTGTTGGCTTGATTTTAAACTTTTTGAATAATGTAACCAAAGATTGTGTGTGGATTTGTGATTCTTTAATGAGCTCCCATAATCCAATGGGACACCTCAAGGCTGTTGTATGATGCCTATTTGATTGAATTTTTATTGAAATACAAATTTTGAAGTCTGTGGATGACTCTGTCATTTATAGTCCATTACATGATAAGAAGTACAGTTATGGATCTGTTGTCGATGATTTACTACTACTACTATTACTATTAATAATAATAATTATTATTATTATTTAATTTCTGTTATGGTATGGCTGTGACTCTATCCCTGATTTCTGTTTTATTTTTTGTAATTTGCTCATTCTGGGTTTTTTTGTAAATTGCTTTTGATCTTGTTTTTGATCTAATGAATACAGGTTTAAAAGTATTTATTTATGGAATTGCTTTTCATTATGTTTCCTGCTTTCTGTTTCTTATTAGGTACTATTTTTTATTTTCTTGGTAAAGTTTCTTTATCTTGTCTTTTTCCTTTACCCTTTTATGTTGAGCCCAGAGGCCATAGTCTCCTGGCTCTGCCTCTGTGCAGCTCACAGGACTGCCATTGGAATTACTGAATTATTATGTACTAGGGGGCTCCGCCCCCTGCTCGCTTCGCTCGCCAACCCCCTGGCGTTGGGACATGAGAAAGAGTCAGATGTATGAATTAGATATAGAATAGTGTGCAGCTTTGGATGATGCCCATAGAAATAACAAATAGAGTGTTTGTCATATATTAATGTTTTATTGGAATATTTCTTTGTATACAACATTAGTAGTAAAGATGGTGTCTTGTCCTTGAATGAGTCTTCCTTGGCATGGATTATTTATAATTTTAACTTTAACGTCAGATGAACGGCGAACACGTGAGAAGGCAACATAAAGTTGTCCATGTCCAAAAACGGGTTCAGAGAGGTAGATGCCAACCTTGTCCATGGTTTGTCCTTGTGATTTGTTGATGGTCATGGCAAATGCAGGTTTAATGGGGAACTGTCGGCGTTTCAATGTAAAAGGTAATTCTAGCTCAGAACTTGTAAGGTCAATTCTAGGAATGAGAACAGTATTGTTAGCATGTGATCCTGTAAGAACTGTCGCTTGAATAACATTGCGTGTCATGGTGTTGACGACTAACCGTGTGCCATTGCATAAACCCTGTTTTGTGTTAAGGTTTCTTAATAGCATGATTATTGTTCTGTTTTTAAGGGCAAGGTCGTGTTGTGGTAATCCGGCAGGGTTAATAGTGTTCAAATATTCTAAGGGGAAATTTATATGTTCATTGTCGTCATCAGAGTCAACTTTGTCTGAGCTTAGAAAGATCTGTGTCTCTCCAGGAAGTAATGAAATGACTTGGTTATTAATGTGATTAACATTAATATTTTTTGGACATAATATAGTGCGTTGTGTTAACAGGGGTATTTGGTCTAATGTGATTGCTGTTCCAAATATCTCTTTTACTAAGTCGTCTGAGATAAAGGATTGTGGAATGGAAATAATATCTGGGTGAAGTCCATCTGTATTTGTGAGTGTACCATTTCCCAGTTGTATTAGCCAACTGTTATATTCTGGATCTGGACATCGCATGTTTTGTACCAACTGTATTGTTTTAAAGCAATGCCAATTGTCTGCGTATTTTAAGGTGGACTGAACAATAGCTGAGCGCATGGCATGTGGAACAATAGCTAAGCATTGTCTAAAATCTCCTCCTAATAAAAGAACTTTTCCTCCAAAGGGAATATTATTATTCATCAACGTTTGTAGAAGTTTATCAATGGTGTTGAGTAGGTGACTGGATGCCATTGTACATTCATCAATAATTATCAGTTTTGCAAGACGGATGTCTCGGGCATTGCTACTGTGAATGTTCATAGTGGATACTGATGTCTCTGTGATTGGGACCGGTATTTTGAATATTGAGTGACATGTACGACCATTTATTAACAGATTTGCTGCCACTCCGGAGGATCGCAGTCACTGTTAATATGTTTCCTTTTCTGCAGTTGAACGGTTAATAGTGCTTTATTGTAAGGAGATCCACCTATGCTGACACCTATGCTGTCTAGTGTGAAGGTGTTGACGTTCACTTTAGAATATGTGGCTTTGGGTGTCACTTCTTATGGATGTGTGTGTGTGGGGGGGGGGGGGGGGGGGGGTGAGGATTGTTGTTGCCGCGAGCGTCTTCTTTCTTTTTGTGTTCCTGTGTCTTGTTTGAATCCCCCTCTTTGTGTGTGTCCCGTCCATTGCTTGTAGGGTCTGTGGGGTGGGCTTCGCTCGCCAACCCCTGGTGTTGGGAATGACAAAGAGCGTGATGTATGAATGAGATATAGTATAGTGTGACGGTGTAGATGATGCAAATTGAAATCAAACAATAAAGTGTGTGGCACAGTGTAAAGGTTTATTTGAAAATTTCTTTGTACACGCCGTTTAAGTGTAAAAGGTAATTCCAGCTCAGAACTTGTAAGGTCATTTAAGATGGTTATTGTTGTGATCAGAGTCAAGTTTGTCAGAGCTTAGAAAGAGTTGTGTCTCTCCAGGAAGTAATGGAATGACGTGGGTATTTATGTTTTCCACATTAATATTTTTTGGACATAATATAGTGCGTTGTGTTAAAAGGGGCATTTGGTCTAATGAGATTGCTGTTCCAAATGTCTCTGTAACTAAGTCGTCGCAGATAAAGGCTTGAGGAATTGTAATAATATGTGGCTGAAGTCCATCTGTATTGGTGAGTGTACCATCTCTCAGTTGTAATAAGCAATTGTTATGATCTGGTTCTGGACATCGTATCTTTTTTACTAACTGTATCTTTTGAAAGTAATGCCAATTGTCTGCGTATTTTAAGGTGCACTGAACAATAGCTGAGTGCATGGCATCTGGAAGAATAGCTAATCACTGTCTAAAATCTCCTCCTCATAAAAGTACCTTTCCTCCAATCGAATATTATTATTCATAAACGCTTTGTAGAAGTTTATGAATGGTGTTGAGTAAGTGACTTCATGTCATTGAACATTCATCAATAAACAACATTTTTTCAAGACGGATGTCACGTGCAGTGCCACCGTTAATGTTCATAGTGGATACCGATTTGTAGGATCTAATGCAGTTGATAAAGATTTAACTTTCAGGTACATCGTCAGTTATAAGCTTCTGTAGATATTCAGTATATGAATGTAAAGAAGGCAGTCTAATTTGACCCTTTTGACAACAACGTGTAAATGTATAACTTGTATTGCCAGTTGTTTCTTCAGGGGAGTGAACTGAATGACAATGATTGCAAATGACATTCATTAATCCGAATGAATTTTCCTGGTGTATGTTTTGCTTGTGCCGTTTGAGAGGCGTGTTGTTGCATGTGTAGTATTTGGGATGTGTTGTTTTGGAGCTGTAATCGATTTGCCTGTGCTGTGTGAGAAGCCCGTTGTAGCCTTCGCTGCCATTAACGTATGTCTGAGATGGGAGGTGTTTCGTTTTGAATCCGTGCTTGTTGCGATGCAACACTTTGATTGATAGATTGCGTCATCTGGATCTAGGATGTAGATTTGTGCATATTTGCATTGTTGATTTGTTTCAGGGTGCACTGTTCCAATGCGATGCAGTATTTGTGCACATATGCGAAAGCAGTATGGGCCATTGCCTTTTGGTGGCCTGATATTTACTCCGGTATATGCAAAAGCAAATGAACTATTGTAGGATCTAATGCAGTTCATAAAGTTTTTACTTTTAGGTACATCGTTAGTTAGAAGCTTTAGTTGAGCTTTGCGTTTTTGGAGGTCGAGACATTTTTTCTTATGGATGTGTGGGGGGGGGATCGTTGTTGCGCGAGCGTTTTGTTTCTTTTTGTGTTCCTGTGTCTTGTTTGAATCCCCCTCTTTGTGTGTGTCCCGTCCCTTGCTTGTAGGGTCTGTGGGGTGGTTTTGTGTTCTTTTTTTTGGTCTTCCATGGGCTTGTTGAATCCCCCTCTTGGTGTGTGTCCCGTCCCGTCCCGTGCCTGTAGGGTGGCGGGGGTATGGTCGTGCCTTGCTATTGTGCGCTCGTCTGTTCTTTTTTTTTTGGTGTGTTTAGTTTCGTGTGCAATGTGTTTCGTGCTTTCCCCTCGTTTGAGTACTCTTTCCCCTCGTTTGAGTACTCTTTTATGTGCCTTTTCCTTATTTTGGTGCTTGTTGAGCCTCATTTTTGTGACTCCTTTCTGTATGTGCTCACTCCTGTTTTCTGTGCTCTTGTCGGACTCTTTTTGCGCCTGCGTCTCTCGCGGACCCTCATCCGCCTCTCTCCCCCTCTTTTGTCCGCCTTTCTCGGGTCCTCAGCCGACTCTCGCGGACTGTTTGTTGCGCCGGTGCAGTACGTCTTTTTGCAGCTACGGCCCATGGCCGGATGTGCCTGCGTCCATCATCCGGTTTAGCATTCTCGGTTAGTAATATGGCATTCTCGGTTAGTAATATGGATTATTGTGAATTTCCCCTTGGGATTAATAAAGTATCTATCTATCTATCTATCTATCTATCTATCTATCTATCTATCTATCTATCTATCTATCTATCTATCTATCTATCTATCTATCTATCTATCTATCTATCTATCTATCTATCTATCTATCTATCTATCTATCTATCTATCTATCTATCTATCTATCTATCTATCTATCTAAGGGCTTAACAGGCCTCAAGCATTTGCTGAGACAATAGCTATTCCTGCTCTTGATGCTTGGCTCTCCTTCTCTTGTAAGTTCATTGATCTTCTTTCAGTTTTCTTTTGAATATTGGGTTTTGGAATTTGGCTCTTGTTATCTAATTTTCATTTTTGGATTGGTGACCTTTTTTCTTTTGGACTTCCTTCGGCTAATTAAATATTTTTGTTATTTTGTAGTTTTGAATCAATGTTCTTTTTTGCGATACATTTTGGTGTTTTTTTGCTTGTTTTGGAACTTTATTTGTTATTGAATAAATTAAAATGAACGAATCAAGGTTTTTCCTTATTTTGGGCCAGGGGTTTGGCAGTTCCACTCTCCCTCTGAGGCTTTAGATCTTAGGCCTTTATTGAGAAATCTAATTTTTATGGCTTTCTTGAAGTTTCAAATCTTTTGTAGTTGTTTAAATCCTCATTCAAATTTTCTTTAATGGCTATGTATCTTTAAAATCAAGGATATGGTTAATAATTGCATTATTGGTCTGCTTCAGTCCTCATTCACTGAGTTTAATCAGCAATCTTCTGATTTCTAAGTTTCAATTGTTGGCATCACATTTCAGATTTAGACTTTAATGATTTAAAAGCAAGTCTTTTATCTGCTGTAGTATATTTATTTTTTAATTTTAATGAATGTAGGGACTCAGATGAAATCGTAAGTGTTTACAGTGTACTGTAATGTAGATGTGTGGTTGATTATTATTTCTTGTATCTCTTATGTCCACACATTCCAGCACAAACAAATTCTAATTAAATCCTGATTAAAGTCATTCTTTTTTATTCTTTATTGTTTTGGCATGTCTTTCCAGACTGATGACATGCCTCATGGTGCGATCATTCTCCAACAACAGCAACATTTATGTATACAGCACATTTTCATATAAACAACGCAGCTCATAGGGCTTATGGAATAATGGAAATTAGAAGCTCTTACCAGACAGGTGCAGGTCCCATTGCCTGAAATTCCATCTGAACAGTTCCCATTATTACTACAAGGTACAGAAGCTCCTCCAGGGCACTCTGTAAGGAATGAAATAGGAAGCCATTAACTGGTAATAATGTTATGTACAGGCCAGAATGATATTAATTAAAATTTAACAAAACAGTTGCCATTTTTTTAAAACTAACTGCCTCTCTGATGAAGCAGACAAAAGATAAGGGCAGAAAGACAATGGGGAAAACCAAGATTTGTGGAGCCATTTCCTAAATGGAATCTACTTTCTGGCCCAGTCTCCAAAACCAACAGATACTTTGATAGTGTTGATCTTATTTTTTAATGAATGACTGCCAATGATGGTGCACTGATCATGTTTACCCAAATGTCACTCAACATGCTTCAGTGAGAGCCCTTTCTTGGAAAAATATTTGAAATCCTACTAAAATTAGCAAAAATACAAATAACCCTGCTAAAGTGTGTGTGGACTGTTAGAAGGGAGTTGAGCCACCTGAAGAAGTCTGCCATACATTAAACTTACACTTGATGGACAAAAGCACCTAAGAGACTACTTCACTAAAATCCATTGGACTTAGGGCCTGGTTCCCGAGGAATCTCAGGAAGGATATTGGTATGGAACAGCTCACAGAGTTGAAGAGTGAGGGAGCCATTTGAACAGAGGAAAATTGTAAATTGCAGTGGGCAGTGGACACAGAAGAGTAGAGAGAACGTCAAGTTTGAGAGAGGAGTGGAGTCTCACGTGTGTGAGACAGACCAGAAGTGATGGGGTGTGGCTAAGGAAGAGGACCCATGTACAGCTGTAGAATAATAAGCAATGCTTTTATGGCCAATGACCACCAATTTTAGCTGAGTGCTAGACCTTGTGGAGGGTGTGAACAATGGAGATGTCTTTGAGTATCTTTTTCTCTGTCATTAGGAAAGAAAAGGAAATCCAAAACCAAGGACATCTCTCTGAGAAGACACCAAAAATTTAGGAGTGGAGCCGTACCCAAGAAGGGCCATAAGTGAACCACTTGCTTCAGTCATGCCCTGAATCTACTATATAATAAAACTGTAAGGTCTCTGTGTTTGCCCAGTCCCTCTGAGCAATCTGTTTGGTCAGTTTGGTTTTGTTGTGATTGGTCAGTTTGCTTTTGGTGACATGTTCGAAGAAGAATTGTGAAACATGTAAGACACACAAGGAGTAAAGCTGTGGGAACCATGCGGAGAGTTACCTTCAAAGACGGAAGGTATAAAAGCAGACCGGAGGTGAGCAAGGCACATCAAAATGTCTGTGAAGCAGGCTTTACGGGAGAGAGGAAACACCAGTGAAGAGAGGTTCACACACACAAGAAAATCGAGGAACGTGAGGCAAGAGATATCAAATATTTGTAACTTTATGCTACTACTTGAGGTAATGGGGCACCAACATATTAGGAAGACGTATGAGTAAGTTAGTCTAGGATTGTTTAAACTAGGGAATGGGGAGGCAGGGAGTTTAGGACAAGCCAGGTTTAGAACTAAACATGGGGAAACAAACAATGGTGTAGAAATAAAAATGCACAGTTATGTAAATTCTAATCAAACATTTAAATGTAGAAGAAGTAACACATTAAAAATAGCTTGTCTTAATGCTAGAAGTATTAAATGTAAGTCAAATGAGTTGGAACTGTATGTAGCAGAACATTATTATTATATTATAGCGATAACGGAACACTTGGCAAAATAACAAAGATTGGGATGTATATACCATAGAAGGATGCACATTTTTAGGAAGGATAGACAGAAAAAAAAGGAGGTGGAGTTGCTCTTTATGTCAAACAGAATTTAAATGCAAGTCCTCTTCAGCTGGATGATGAGCCCCATCTTAGTGAGGACATGTGGCTTTGTCTGGAAAGCATTAGGGAAAGAGGTCTTATTTTAGGAGTGTGTTATAGACCACCCAATTCAGACAGTAATTTCAACACACATCTTTTAGTAATATTAAAAGGGCAAGTTTACAGGGGATATTATAGTCATGGGGGACTTTAACTCTCCGAATATTAACTGGGATACCCTTGCAAATGGTGAATCACAAGAGCAGGAGTTTTTAGAAGTAATTAATGACTGTTTTTTAAATCAGTATATTAAAGCACCAACAATGGGTAAAGCTTGTTTGGCTTTAGTATTTTGTAATGATCAGGATAGAATTAAGTGTGTAGAGGTGATTGAACCACTAGGGTCAAGTGACCATAATATAATACAGTTCTGAGTGTTTTGTAACAGTACAGATGCAATGACTAAAATTGTTAAGTTGAACTTTGGTAGGGCAATTTTTTTTAAGGAGGATAGACTGGGATAAGCTTTTAAATGTGGAGACAGTCGAGAACCAGTGGAACAGGTTTAAAAATGTTTTACATTGTAGCAGTAGAGGCTGTTACTGACCTCTTGAACCCTCAGGTACCATGCCAAACACCAGGTAAAAGTCCAAGACTTATTTATTTTATAATAATTACATGCACAAAGCACCCTCCACTCCACACTACACATACAATAATCAATCCTCTCTACAAATGCCAATCCTCCTCTCCTAGACACTTCGCCACCCTTCCTCCCAGCTCAGTGTCTGGGCTTTCCCACAGTCCTTTTATACCCCCTGACCCGGAAGTGGTTCCTGTCCAACAATCCATAAGTCCTTATTACTTCAGGGTCAGAGTAAAAGACCTTTTCTTCAACCTGGAAGCACGTCGTTTCTCCTGTTTATGTGACCAGGACGTACTTCCAGGTTATAGGGGACATGGCAGTCTGAAAGCCTCCCTACAGCGGCTCCCGGTGGCCCCCATGGTATCCAGCAGGGCTGCACATAGAAACTACAAGGTCCATAAGGCCCTGCTGGAATTCGGGGAACCTCCATGCAGTTGGGAGGGCTCCACCTGGCGGCCTGGAGGTGTGGGCCGGAATATGTAGCCGGCCACCCATCACAACATGTAATGCAGGACAGGTACATACCTAAATATGGAATTAATAGGAAACTAAAAGAAATTCCACAGTGGATTAAAAAAGAGTTAAAAAAAACTACAAAAGAAAAAAACTGCTTTATAAGCCTTCTAAGACTAATGACTGCAAAGTGAACCATAGGGCGTATGAGAACATGAGGGCAACCATTAAGAAGGATATTAGGTAGGCTAAATGACAACTGGAGAGGAATATAGCAGATAAGGCAAAAGACAACCTAAGAGATTCTTTCAGTATTTTAGTAGTAAAAGAACAGTCAAGGAGGATGTGAAGTGCATCAGGAATAGTAAAGGGGAATTAAAAGATACAAACAATGAAATAGCAGATGCTCTAAACTCACATTTTTCTGAGGTCTTCACAAGTGAGGAAGTGGATAATCTCAGTAAACACAGTAAATGGGACTATTAAGGAGGTACTGAAGGATATGTAAATTGTAGAGAGAGAAGTGCTGCTCAGATTAATAAGGCTGACAATCAAAGAAATTACCAGGACCAGATAATATTTACCCTTGAGTTCTTAAGGAGGCTAGCGAGTACATTTAAAAATCAATGACACATTTTTTTAGGAAGTTAATCCGCACTGGGAAGATTCCAAATGACTGGAAAATGGCAAATATTATTCTGTTATATAAAAAGGGTGACTTGGCAGATCCAAACAACTATAGGCCAGTAAGCTTAATATGCATCACAGGAAAATTAAAGGAAGGAATTATTGAGGATAAGATTGAGCAGCATATGGCAGAGTACAGGAGTTTTTCTGAACAGTCAGCATGGGTTCAGAAGAGGGAATTCTATGAGGAAGCAACAAAAGGATACGATCAAAGTGGAGCATATGATATTATTTGTCTTGACTTTCAGAAAGCATTTGATAAGGTGCCACATGAGAGGTTGGGCATTAAACTAAATGAAATTGGAGATTACAGTGATATTTTTAGATGCGTGCTGAATTGGCTCAGACACAGGAAACAGAGGGTGATGGTGCGAGGAACCTTATCAGAATTGGCTGATGTTAAGAGTGCTGGTCCATAGGGGTCAGTGCTAGGGCTACTGCTATTTTTAATATATATAAATGATTTAGATAGGAATATAAGCAACAAGCTGGTTAAGTTTGCAGATGACATCATGATAGGTGAATTGACAGATTATCTGGAATACATTGAATCATTACAAAGGGAATGGACAGTATACAGGGTTGGGCAGATTTGTGGCAGATAAAATTTAATGTCAGTAAATGAAAAGTATTACACTTAGGAAGTAAAAAAGTTAGGTTTGAATCCACAATGGGAGGTATGAAAATCGAGAGTACACCTTATGAGAAGGATTTAGGAGTTATAGTGGACTCAACACTATCTACTGCCACGTTCTGAACAGAATGTTAGGTTATATAGCGCCGTGCTGTGTGGAGTACAAGTCCAAGGAGGTTCTGTTCAACCTTTATAATGCATTGGTGAGGCCTCATCTGGAGTACTCTGTGTAGTTTTGGTCTCCACGCTACAAAAAGGACACAGCAGCACTAAAAACGTTCCAGAGAAGAGCGACTAGGCTGATTCCAGGGTTACAGGGGATGAATTATGACGAAAGATTAAAAGAGCGGACCCTTTTCAGTTTATGCAAAAGAAGATTAAGGGGTGACATGATTGAAGTGTTTAAAATTATGAAGGGAATTAGTATAGTGGATCGAGACTGTTATTTTAAAATGAGTTCATTAAGAACATGGGGACACAGTTGGAAACTTGTTAAGGGTAAATTTCACACAAACATTAGGAAATTTTTCTTCACTCAGAGAACCATAGACACTTGGAATAAGCATGGTAGGCTTGATGTTTTTTTTAGAAAAATTTAGTGGATAGGACTGGCAAGCTTTGTTGGGTTGAATGGCCTGTTCTTGTCTTGATTGTTCTAATTTTCTGATGTGGCTAGTAAGTTATGAAAGGAGATATGCAACAGTGGGACAGTGTGTTTAGACCCAGAAGGTTTACAAGAAGAGTTTCTAGAGGTGAAACTAAATCAAAAACATGTAGATAAATTTTGTTTAGTGAGGCTAACTTCAATAGTCTAGCTGTGAAACTCAACAAAAATGTACCTACCCAGGCTGGAAATCATAGTTATCCCTGGTATCCCACTCTTTTGTTCCCCAAGCAGTGCTAGGGAACATTTGTTTTAAAAGTAACTTAGCTATGTGACTCGCTACTCAAAAAATAGTAACTAAAAATGGTATATACACATAGTTGGAACATTGCCGCACCCCCCCACACGATGAACCACCTGGATTGGGACCCGAGTGCAGAGGGTGACACCTCAGCAGCACACTGGAACAGTGTGTGGTTTTTGCTTATTATAAAAAGTAACACGTTACTAACAGTGCATTACCTTTGCATTACTTCTTCTTCTTTTGTATGAAAAACGGAACATTTCACTGGCCAGCATTTCTTACTAAATCCTAAGCCCAAAGCCAGCTTGTGGCAATATTTTGGTGTGTGCAAACAAAAAATTGCACCTTCATATGCAGAAAGATAGAAAAGTAGCTTTGTTTTTTTACATTGTGTGAAATGGCATTTCATCATGCACACAAGGAGCATCCATGACAATAAAAACAGCAAAGTTGCAAAAGAATTCCAGCTAGGACTGCAACAACAAATGGGCCATGCTACCTAAACAATCCATGTAAAAGAGCAATACTCCATTGCCACTTTGTACCAATGGGCACAGCAGCGGCCCACTATAGTATGAAATAAGACAATCGTAATGACTGTGCTTTTGTAATGGAGCTTTAAAGCAGCAGGTTGCATTACAATTTCTGAATGATTTAACATAGAACAGTGCTACATATAATTTAAATTTGTAGTTTGGCAAAGTAAAAAACATTCTTCCATTTTTTGTGGACTGGTAGAAGATCCTTCTTGGCCTAGAGTGTGGAAACCTCTGACTAGTGGCTGGCATCCATTAGTGTTGGTCAAGCTACCCGTTCCCCTTTAAACTACCCATGGCTGCACGTCATGTTTTACAAGGGGTGCACTCTTTAAAAATAAAGGTGTCAGAGTGGTTCTTCAGAGCAATGCCATAAGAGAACCATTTTTGCTTTCAATAAAACACATCCACATAAAGGTTCCAGAGAGAACCTTTATCTATTTAGATCTGTAACAGGCTCCATACAGTAAATAGCCATGAATAGATGGCAGATTTGTGAAATGCCAATGGCTCGTGATTTTACAAAGACTCTTGCTGCATATAATAGCACAGGCTAAGACCCAGTTTCCTGAATCTGATAGTGTTCTGCTAGGAAGCCTGTCATACATTAAAGATTTAAGTTTTTTGTACATATTAGAAAGATTTGCAAAGCAGGAAGAACCAACTTTGTATGCAAAGAACTCTTCCGACAACGAAATGGCACTTTTGTCAAACAATAGCTCTTCAAGAAACCACACAACCCAGTAAAGAACCATAAAATGCCGTTAAAGAAAAAGTATTTTTCAAAGTTTATGTAGGAAGCTGGAGAGTAATTCAACAGCATTGTGTGCCAGCAGGAGACTTCCTGGATGGGGGTGTCAGTTCACTGCATTATAGAGTTAATTTAAGGTTGCCAACAGTTCTAACACATACAAACACATACCTTTAAGATGTTGGAAGAAAACCTAATTATGGTGTGAACAGTATTCCAACCCTTGTAATTGTTCACAATTTATTGTACTGCTACCACCATACTTCACAGTGGGGGTTTAAGCGAGTTATATTAAATATGGCATAATTAATTATTTTGTGTTTTATTTTTGTTATTAATTTGTACAACTTTGAAAACATCTGTTTTCTTTTTGACTCTTTGGCATTAAGGAGTCTTTTTTCTGTTGATCAGTGTCAAAAAAGCCAAATTAAATCCAGTTTGATTCAATCTTATATACAGTATAAACGTCTACGCGTGGAAGTGTGTGTGTCTGTCCGGCCCAGAAGTGAGAGGTGGAGTTGGGGTAAGGGCTCCGCCTCCGAGGAAACAGAAAACTCACTTAGCCGCTAATAACACAAGCGAGGCCTGCAAAACGAAACCTCAGAAGAAAGACAAAGTCGCTTAGCTGCTAACATTGGCAAAACAGTATCCCTTTTAATTTTCCTCCTGCCGCTAATGCACAAGAGATGCGAGCATGTCGGTAAAACAAATCCTCCTAGGAGAGACAAGTCAATTTGTCTGAATTTTTACAGCACGGGCTTACACAGCTAGTATGTAATAATAACGTGAAAACTTCAAAGGGGCTGAATACTTTTTATAGTCAGTGCATCTGGAGAAAAACGCACACAGATATGGAGGAAACATGAAAATTTCAAATGTTTAGTGAAAGACTGAAGCTATGAATAATAAAGTATCTATCTATCTATCTATCTATCTATCTATCTATCTATCTATCTATCTATCTATCTATCTATCTATCTATCTATCTATCTATCTATCTATCTATCTATCTATCTATCTATCTATCTATCTATCATTGAGGTGGAAGCAATTCTCTGTTTTTCCCTCTGTTAAATGAGAATTAATTTATTGAATTTAGATAAAAAGATATCTTGTTAGTGAATGTGACAAAGGGTGTGTGTTTGTTGTTTTTGGTAGTTCTGTGTTGCCATATTACTTTTTCACAGCTTTGGCAGCCACTTTTACCACTGTGGCTGACAAGATTGCAGTTGTTTTCCATTTTTAATTGTTTCATGTATTTTTTATTGGAGCCAGTGAGAAAGGGCGGAAGGATTAAAGTCGACCACTGTGTAGCACTCAAGCCAGTACATCAGGGAAACAGAAGAGCAGAATCAATCGCACTCGACACAGAGGAAGGACTCGACATTTTTCTGTTCAATAGGGTTGGGCCTTTCACTTGTCTTTTCAGCAGCCCCCCACTCCACCCGATTCCTTATCACTGTTGTAACACATTCACACGGTACATTGCAGGCAGAGGCCCTCTTCCTATCTCCTGCAGCAGGACTGGTTGTTCTCATGTGATGGATGTTTCTGTACTTCCTGCTGGCCAGACCATCCTGGACAAGTGATCTGCTGTCAGCAAATTACTCCTGGACTAACAAATGCCCTTCAAGTCAGCATTTCTGTGTGAATGTATTGTTCTTATTTCTTTATTTTAGATTGGATTTACTTCTTTTTATGGAAACAATTCTAAACTATCTTTTTTGGATTGTGTTCACTATTTAAATGACAAAGCATAAAACGAGGTTTGCATGTTTGTAGATGGGCAGTGTGTCTTAGTGGCTAACACATTAAGTGGACAGTTTGTCGTTCCAATTCTTGCCTCTGATGAAATGTGCAGCCCTAAAGACTTGGACTCAGATAGTGGCTTGAGATGTTATACAAAAATGAAGTAATTGTTGTACTTGTTTAGGTCAGCTGATGACTGAGCAGCAAATTATGGCAGCGGCCTAAAAGACACAAGGCAGTTGTTCTCAAGGAATGTAACATAAGCCGTGAGACTCACCTAACATGCATGCACTGTAACACTGAGCCAACATGCCATACTCCTTTTGAGAATGAAATTCAACATCCATAAAGTTATTGAGCTCCCTTAATCTAATTTTTATAAGCTTATAAGAAACTGAAGCCAATATATTACACATATTATGTGACTGAATAAAAAATAGCACTTTGTTTTGTTACCTTTCTTCTCAATCACCTATAGGCCTTTAACAAGCCAGCACCCACTTTAACATCTAACGCATTTACAGAGTCACCATGGTAGGGATCCTGTCCTGGCCAAAAATAATGCAAGGCAGGCAACCCAGTATCGTCTACCAGTTAGCGCAGCGCACTTACAGTCATCCTCATCAGAGTCTCCTAACTACAGTACCACTCAACATTTTTATGATGCAGGAGGAGTATCACAAGGAGAATGTTTATGTACAAACTAAACATACACTGTGCCTGGGCAGAACGCAGAAGTCATGGGCACCATACACTGCAGCTGCATGTCTCCCTCCCTCACTACTAAGAATGAAAGAAAAGAAAAGAAAATCATAGCTAAACCCAGTGACCTGCATCTGTTGTCAATGTTCTCAGCTGTTTACTATTACTGCATTATTAATATTATCTAGTAAGGAAGTACTGGATGTTAGTCTTACACTTCATTTGTCAGCACATTCCAGGGGCAAACTGTTTGTACTACTTTCTTCAGCTGAGGAAGGAAACTTTCTCAAGCTGTGTTCTGGAGGATGTCCATTCTTTTCAAATTCCTGCCGCAAGCGTTCTCTACTAAAATCATGCAGGGAGCCCCTCGGGTCATGAGTGACAACTTGCATCTCTGCAGACCTTTACTAAGATAATTGTCTTAAAGTCCAAAAACCCAAGGCCGAGAATGTTAGAGAGCTGTATTATGTGTATGGGAATAAATACAATGCCCTTGTACTCTTCAAGTAAAGGACTCTGCCAGAGCCTGATAAGTAATGAGATCTAGTTCCTTTACTATATGTCCACACATGCATTTATTACTATGCGGCTTAATGGCTAAGCTTTTACTCTGCAAGCCCCAAGGTTACTGGTTCAGTTCCCACCTGTAATGCTGAAGAAAATCTTTCAGTCTGCTCCAATTCATTCATCTAATAAACTAAAGTAGTTATTTAAGTATTTGTACTTTTAAAGTAGCTTAAAAGGGTTTTGGTATAGAAAGACACTGCATTCATTGTTTGAATCTGCTTATTTCACTTTAGAATTTCAAGGGACTTTACTTTTTTAAGGAATTATAATATTTATGTCACAAAAACTAGGCAAAATGAGTAACTCTTAGGTTTGGATATCTACATTTGAGAGTGATATGTGTTGTTTTTTTTTTGATAAGTAAACTATGGTAAGCATAGTGAAAGCTTTGTTTTGTGATAGGGTAAGCATTTACTAGAGTTTAATTTATTGAAATGACACAATTGTGATTATGCAGTCCCATGGATTCTCATATCAATAATATGCAGGTGATACTCATCTATACCTGTCATTTCCTTCTGAGTATGACAGTCAGCACTAGAATCTCAGCTTGTCTCCACTTGCATGAAGGAACACCATGTCCAGCTCAACCTGGCAAAGATGGAGCTGCTTGTTATTCCACCCAGTCTGTCTGTTCAACACCCTGTCATTATCAAGACCTACTAAGTCACTGTGCAACTGTAGGATGATGATCACTAACTAGCTATTCTTCACTGATCACACTGCAAATATCTCTCGCTCATACAAACTCATCCTGTACTACATCCACATTATTAGGCCTATTCTGATGGAGTGTGCAGCTTAACTTATGGTCCTGGTATTGGTCTTGCCAGGTCTTGACTAATGACACTCTTTACTGGCAAGGTTACCTGCATGTCCTACCATACCACTGCAGATGATTCAAAGTGGTGCAGCACATCTTGTGTTCAACCAGCCAAGACGGACACATGCACTTCTCTTTTCAGGTCACTCCACTGGCTGCTCATAGCAGCATGCATTAAGTTCAAATTCTTAACGCTTGCCTTCTGAGTAATCATGGGATTCGCACCTATGTATACAGAGGAACTTAGAAGCTCCTAACTTAGAGGTCTCTAAGCTCTAGCCCACAGAGGCCTGCTAATAATTGGCATGTGGTGATACTACCTCTGCATGGTATTGCATCTCTGTCCAGGCTCTTTTCTTTTGTTGCTCATAGCTGGAACCAAACTGCTGACTCCATCACTTTGTTTATTTGGAAGACTTCTCTAATTGATAATAGTTTCAATGAAAAGGTTCTTAATAGGTAAGACATGAGTAATTAGTCTTGTGGTGTTGTGTTTAGTTAAGAACTCTTCACTTGTGAAGACCAATTTTTTTATGACATTGTTCTCTAACATGTTTCCCCAGTCTGATGGTACATTATTATATTGACTTCTTTTGCAAGTTAATTTGAATAAAAGCAACTGCTAAGTGAATAAAAGTAAATGTAAATATACTACATTGTTTCTTTCATGAAGAATGGTTCAAAAAAATTTTGCAATCTGACAGTTATTAATGTTTATGTATATCTATTTGAATAATTTGAGCAAGTGAACTATTGCTAACATTTTAGGTATTTCAGTCTCTTTTAGTTACTGCTTCAAATTAAATATTCCTCTGTGTTTATATTATTGATAAATAGGGGACAAACGTCTAATCTAATCTGAGTAACATGTAGTACTGAATTATTGTTTACTCATTGTAACAACAAATTTAAAAACAATGACCAGTCAATTGTATAATTAGCTTTGTTATGTCTGTGTGGTTATATCTGTGTGTTACTTCTTACTGCAGATGGAAGGTGTCACTGAACGGTGAAACTGAAAAGGATTTTTATAAGGATTATAATATTAAAGCTTCAAATTTATTACGTTCAAACGAATACCGTAATGCTCCAAGTTGGACTGATCAAGTGCTTTGTGTTTGAGTTATTGTGTCCACAGATTTACATCCTCAAACATAAACATGAATCACTCAAAAACATGGTTAAGTGACGTTCAGGGATGCTGAAACAATGTCAGTTAAAATGGGAGTGGACAGAAGTCTGAGAGCAATGCTCCAACTAAGATGAATAAATGAAAGAGTAGAAAAGTCAGAAAAGCAATGTTATAAATAATATTCAAAAAATGATGGAGCTTTGCTGGTCACCAATCATACAGGATTGAAGTTGCTGCCTTATGGGCACAGGAAGCCATTAGGCAAAGGTGGTTCTCATGTGAGGAGGAAATTATGATAGGCATATATGTTAATCTCTATATATATAAAATCCAACATCTGTTTGTCTGTCTGTCTGTCCACTTTTCACGAGAGAACTAGCTAACGGATTTAGACCGGGTTTTTTTTCTATAATTTGCTTGAACATTCCAGTTGATTTTGTGACTTCTCTCATTGCACTAAGTATCATAGTTCACTTGTGGTACAGATTTTTTTGCGCAAATCCAAGAGTCACGTGCAAGCCTCGGGGCATATCTAACATCCACTTAGCAAGCGAATGAGAGAACTACTTAACGGATTTAGATCGGGCTTTTCTCTAGAATTTGCTTGAACATTCCACTTGATTCTGCAACTTCTCTCATCGCGCTAAGAATCATAGTTCACTTGCAGGATCGATATATACGTGCTAATCTGAGACAGAGGCTGTGGGCTGAGGGGATGGGGAAGTGTGACATCAGGAGTAGGTTAGCCAGGCAGGGCCATCCTCGCTGTCCTGTTTCACTACTATGCGGGTGAAGCCACAGGGGACAGCTAGTATAATATAATATAACTAGCCAACCCGTGATGTAGCATACACCGCATAATTATGTATTGATGGGTTAACACTTCCTGAAAGACACAGTTTTCCAAATGGGGTGGGTTTGAGGATACAACTGTAGGTGAATGAGAAGATGGAACTCTGGAGAGGGAAACATACAATTGTCTGTGACTGAAAACTGAAGGAACACTGTCGCGCCTCCACCTCCCAGAGCGAGGGACGGTGCTTGACAGCGCTCAGGCACGGAGGGCGGAACAGGGGGAGAGGGGAAGGATGCCCATTCTGTCCCCACCGACCCGGCCCCCCCGCCATTCTAGTCTGCTGATTTCTTAGTCATCTCTTAGTCATCGTTCAGTATGCACTGCCTGCTCATGTGCCCGCCCCCAGCTCCTCACCTGAGTTGCTTTCATCTGTGTACAGTCCACATGCACCTGTGAGTCACGTTGACTTTTCATTTTCCAAACACCACCTCAGTCGCTTTCGTCTCTGCTGCAGTCCACATGCACCTCTGAGCCACGTTGACTTTTCATTGTTCTTTGCGGTTCCGGCTGCTTTTCTATATATAATCCACCAAGTCACCCGACCATGGTAATAGCGACAGGGTGTGTGTACAGAGGGCAGGGACTTAATCAGTGCGAACGTATGACCCGCACTTACTGGGAATTCCTCGTTCGTGGGGAACAATTGCAAGCCCCGGCCTCCATCATGAATGGGGTTCAACGGCTTACCCATGCCTCTTGGCACCAGGTAGACACACGTTGATCCATTCAGTGCAGCATCGGACATCTAAGGGCATCACAGACCTGTTATTGCTCAATCTCACGTGGCTGAAAGCTACTTGTCCCTCTAAGAAGTTGGACACTGACCACTTGGGGGTCGCGTAACTATTTAGCAGGAGGGAGTCTCTTTCGTTATCGGAATTAACCAGACAAATCGCTCCACCAACTAAGAACAGCCATGCACCACCACCCACAGAATCGAGAAAGAGCTATCAATCTGTCAATCCTCCTTCCGTGTCCGGGTCGGGTGAGGTTTCCCGTGTTGAGTCAAATTAAGCGAAAGGCTCCACACCTGGTGGTGCCCTTCCGTCAATTCCTTTAAGTTTCAGCTTTGCACCCAAAGGGTCATGGGAATAACGCCGCCGGATCGCCAGTCGTCATCGTTTATGGTCGGAACTACGACGGTATGTGATCGTCTTCGAACCTCCGACTTCCATTCTTGATTAATGAAGACATTCTTGGCAAATGCTTTCACTCTCACTCGAATTGTTGGTGGGCGTGGCTCTGTGAGTTGGCGGGCGTGGCTCTGTCTTGCATGTGTCTTGCTTGCCATGGACTTAGTGAATTTATAGAGTTGGTGGGCGTGGCTCTGTGAGTTGTCGGCGGGCGTGGCTCTGTGAGTTGTCATCGTGTCCCATGGTCTTAGAGTTGGTGGGCGTGGCTATGTCATTTGTATCCCATGGTTGTCTTGCGTTATAATATAATATAATATAATATATAATATAATATAATATAATATAATAATATAATATAATATATAGAAGAAGAAGTCTATCTGCTAAACCTGCTTGTACTTACAGTAAGTCGGCAGTGCTGAACACAAACCAGGAGCTATCACTCTAACATAGGGCTCACTCTCTGTCATACTGACCCTGTTTGGAGTTGCTAATTAAACTAACTTGCATGTCTTTGTAATATGTGTTAAAACTGCATAATATGGAGAAAAATGCACATCAGCTTGAAACATGCAGGACCGCTATGAACAAATGAAAGACTACACAACCTGGATGTGTCCAATTTGATGTACTAAGGTCAGTTGCGGCTATGTAGACATTTTAAACATTTTGATGCATTTAATTGTAAGTATTTCACTGTCACTTTCTTTATAATATCTATTTGGTCATTGCATTCAATGAATCATAAAAAAATTATTTTTTCTCATACTCTTAAAAGCATTTGAAAAGAAAACTTTCAAGATGCTCTTTTGCTATCTGCCATTACTCTCATAGCGGACTTGACTGAGCACTGAAGTACAGCAGATCAGCTGATTGCCCAAGGACAGTGTGCAATAATTGCAGATCACATAGAGAAAGGATTGATTACACAGACTTGACTTTATAAGGTCTTTTAGTTATCTAATAAACCACAAGCCATCATGAAGCCTTTAAAACGATTCAGTGAGACACTTTCATTTCTAAAAGAGGCCCTCATCTACTTTCTTTAAGGTGCAGGACATCTTTGGATGCCATATCCAGCACAGCTTCTGACAGAAAAATCTGATGTATAGCATGCAGTTGCCAGAATTTTCTATAGACCTTAGCTGGAAACTGAACCAGCTGCATTACTAAGCTCCATGCTGCTATTAACCAAAATAAAAAAAACTGTAACACATATTCAGTTAATCAGATTTAATATAGAAAATACATTTTGCTGAATAGCAGAAATTACATTACTTTTGAATAGAGATATATATACTGTACATAGAATGGGTTAGGCTACCTCTCTTAAATAAAAACTTACAGGAAGATAAATCCTTACCAAATATACAACCTGGCAGGGAAAAACCTACCACCATTGAAAGAACTGAACACTAAAAAGAAAATAATACTTTATAAAAAAAAAAGTCTTGTAGAAAAGTGCTTAAAAGTATTTGATAAATTATATAGCCTGCTCCTGCCACTTTCCTGATCTTAGTTACAGTACATACTGTACTATTCTATATACAGTACCTAAAAGACAATCACAGTATACTGCATATGTTTACACTGCATGCAAACATAAACAGTATACTAAAAGTTTTCCTAAGAGGAAATTGGATAACCTCAGGATGAAAAAGATCACACCATCTGCCTTTACACGATTCCGTCCACAATAAGGATGTTCTCTGCCCTATGTCCCTTCACAGGAATTACAGTTCTCTCTTTCTTTAGCTAAGTAGCTGAACTCTGTTGTTTCCTGTAATTCTTACATCTCAGTTTCCTCTGTAAACTGTAGGTAATTTTAGCATTCCTGTTTTATAGATACATGATAATTTTGTTTCCAAGCCACACATGTGATAATACTGTATAGTCTGCATACATTGTATATTTGAATTATATAGTATACATATAATGTATAGTAAATATCCAGTATACTGGTATATAACATACAAACATAACATGACCAAACCTGCATAATCCAGTTTGGGCGCGTGGGAGGCCTGAGCCATATATTTTGCATCAGCTTGTACATGCTGAGAGAATGCAGGGACAGTTTTCACTGTACTAGAGCTCAACCTTTAAACTGAAAAAAGTGTTTTTATTAAAGTATCAAAGGGTTATGTTTTTCTCAAATGTCCTGCTCTTTTGCCCTGTTCATGTTTTTACTTTTTGCAATGTTCTTCTCCCACAGTGTTGAAGAATTGCACACTGAAACATCACACAGCTGCAGTATCAACTCAATTCCTTTCAATTCATTCATGTATAACAGTATCACAGGACTTTACAACTGTTCCTTCTCTTTTATAGGGCTTGGCATCCTAGTATCCCACCTACAGCTAAAACTTTGATAGTTAACAAATGTCAATGTTAGTCTCTAAATTACCTGACTTAATTGTCCAGAGATTTACTACATTGGGTATTCATTTACTCAGCCCACTGAGAATGTCTAACATTACCAGAGCATTCCTTCAGGCTATTGACAAGTGGGTTTGGAGAGAGCTTTAATATCCATGAATACTTATACAGTAGGGCCCTGTTTAATGGGCTATTAGGCAGATGGGACTTCCAATTAGTTTAAGCAGATGATTTGGTGTTGTGATTTTTTCACTTTAAGTGCTCGATACTCTATCAATCTTGTACGCAAATACACATGCACACACTCCATCTCTTTCTCAGGTCTATGTGACCCCACAGGAATTTTCATGCCAAAAAACACCATTGCTGTCTTGATTTATTAATCTGTAAAAATCAGTATTAACTTTCGGTAGTAGAAATAATCGAACCATTAGGATGCTAGAGATCAGTTTCAGACTGTTTTGGTAGCACATAAATGCAAATGTTTAAAGTGCTAAATTCAATTTTAGAAATGAAATTCAATCCCTTTACAACTGGAGAGAGAACTTGTGTTGTGATGTTGGCGGTAAGTTAGTCTAGTTCCTAGTGGTTGTGAGACTCCGCTAGGGTTGCCGTTTGTTACCTATCCTGTTCTTAATTTTTATGGACAGAGTTTCTACTCACAGCCAAGTGGTTGAAGGGGTCCTGTTCGTTGGCCTCAGAATCCCATCTCTGTTTTTTGCAGATAATGTGGTCCTTTTGGCTTCATTGAGTGATGACCTTAGGTGAAAACGTCAGGATGAGAATCAGCACCTCCAAGTCTGAGGTAATGGTTCTCAGCTGGAAAAGGGTGGAGTGTCCTTTCCGGGTAGGGCAGGGGGTGTGGAGTAGTTTATGTATGTCTGGGTCTTATTTTCAAGTAAGGGAAGATGGGACCAAGAGATTAACAGGTGGCTTGGAGCACCATCAGCAATTATGTGGACATTGTACTGGCCTGTCATGGTGAAGAGAGAGCTGAGCCAAAATGCAAAGATCTTGATTTACCTGTCGATTTATGTACCTACTCTCACCTATGTCTACGAGTATTTGGTGGTGACTGAAAAAACTAGACTGAAAATACAATTGACAGAAATGAGCTTCCTTCACAGGATATCTGGGCTCAGACTTAGAGATAGGGTGAGAAGCACAGACATTCAGGAAGAGCTCAAAGTAGAGCCGCTGTTTCTCCTCATCAAAAGGAGCCATTTGAGGTGGTTTGGGCATCTGATTTGAGTGCCTCTTGAATGCCTACCTTGGAAAGTGTTTTGGGCTTGTCCAATTGGGAGAAGACTTCACAGAAGACCCAGGATACATTGGAGAGATTATATCTCCAAGCCAGCCTGGGAACACTTTGGTATAGCACCCTGGAGGAGTTGAAGAAAGTGGTAAGGAAAGGAGACCTCTGGGCACTTTTGCTTAGACTGCTGCTCCTGCAACCCAGATGCAGATATGTGGTAGAAAATGGATAGATGGATGGATGTCTTGAACAAATGGGACAAAAACATTAAAAGAAAAACTGGGGCAAAGTTGTAAGCATAAAGACAATCAGGAAACAGACAAGTAGGCTTAAAGTGTTAACACAGCTGGGTAGCTACCTCGGATAGCACCAAACTTTCCTGAAAAACACAGTTTTTTTCTCTCCAGGTTATAGAAGGTGTCATGAATCCCTTCAAAGTATTTAAAGAGGGGATCCAAAGATTAAGAGAATGAAAGTGGAATAGACTGGTTTGCCACAGGAAAGACTGCATGCTGGAGAGAGGATTGCAAAATGTTGGCCATGCATCTGCAAGAGTATGTATGAGATACTGTTTGTATTGACATTATTTAGAAGAAAATAAGGGGAGAGGTGCTGTGATTTGTGCCACTGCGTTTTGTTCAGTTTGTAGGTATTCCTTTTGGCCTATGTAGCAGGTAAGTTTATTTGTCTGTTTTGTATAAAACAGTAAAAATGCCCTCCCAATTATGTTGCGGCTCTGTCCTTCTCATCTTGGTGCTTGTTATTCCATATCGTATTCAATGCAGGAAAAGTTCATTTGAAAAATTAAAAACGTTACGAAATTTATGAAAATTCTGCAATGGATTAATGCAAAACTAAGAAAGAAATTGGAAAAGAAAGCACATCTGAGTAATACATACAAGACAATTGACCATTATTCATAGGACATACAAGTATTTGGACATGTGAGCATCAGGTAAAAATGATACTAGGAAAGCTAAAAAGCAGAGAGGAATATTTCAGAAAAGCAAAATCTGACCTTTCTTTTTTAATATTTTAGAAATAAAACAATGTGTAAGGTAGAGATAAAGTTTTAAGAACAGTATGGGAGAAATTAAATATACATATACTAAAATAATAAATGTTCTAAATTCATTTTCTTCTTAGGTTTTCTTTAGTGAAGAAGTTTATAAAGAGGCAACGTATTTGATGATTTGGAACAATTGCTAGCTTCCTGTTTTTAGAAATTCCCGATAGATAGATAGATAGATAGATAGATAGATAGATAGATAGATAGATAGATAGATAGATAGATAGATAGATAGATAGATAGATAGATAGATAGATACTTTATTAATCCCAAGGGGAAATTCACAATATGCAGTGATTTTTGAAAAATACATATTAAGGATTTTATAGACATTATCATTACCTCACTAAAAAAAATGAATAAATTCTGTCAATTTAATTCATGTCAGCCTTTTTAATCGGAGTAGTTCTACTTGTGTAATTTCCAAACCACTTATTGTCCCCTTAATAGTCTATCTATATACTTTGGACTTTTGACTCTTCAAATTTATAAAGCTCATAAAAATAAATATAGTTGAACTTCAGGTATAAAAATAACACAGTGCAGAACAATAGGGAAAAGGGGAAGTAGTTAATAAATGGAGAAAGTTTAGTTTATATCAGGGGTCCTCAATCACAGTCCTGGAGGACCACAGTGGCTGCAGGTTTTTGCTCCAACTCAATTGCTTAATAAGAAGCACTTATTGCTCATGTAACACTCCTGCTTCACTTTTGCTGTCTCACTTGTTAAGATTTTGAACGCTTATTGCTTATTTTAGTCTTAAACAACTTTATTCTTAGTTTTGAATTGCTCCTAATTAGCAATAACATGCAAATGACAAAAGAGACCAGCATTTCTCCATTTAGCTTGTTACCATTTACACCTGTGTGTATTTATCACGCACTATTGGGTTTAAGTAAATACTTGGAAGGAAAGTGAAGAGAAAAGAGTGAAGGACTGAGAATTATTCATCTATTTTAGCCTTCAAATCGTTTGGATGATATCCTTAGAAAGGGGAAGAAAATCTAGGATATGAGAATTACGTGACATAGCAGAGTAAAGGACTAACAAGCCATGAAATTAAATTATGGGCAAGAATTGCTTTCTAATTAAGCAGCCAGGTTAGAACAAAAACCTGCAGCCACTGCGGCCATCTGGGACTGTGACTGAGAACCCCGGTTTACATCTTTATGACTTTAGGGAAGTTATTAACTTAATATAAAATGCATTATGAGTGCATTTTCAGGAATATGGTAAAAAAATCTATTGTTTGTGTTGTTAAAAGTAAAGTTAAGAAATTAACCTGTTCATTCCTCTAATAATGAGCTATGTGTACACCTTAACAACGCTGTGCTTGTGTAAATGCTATATGATTTTTTGCCGTTCTTTTATTTGTTATATTGTTAGTCAGTGTAACTACTTTTTATCTGCATAGAGAAACACTATACAACAATACATTCAGCCTGTCCATGAGTGCATTAAGGCCTACAGAAATGGCCAGCTGCGTGTCACTGACTGGCAGTGTGGTGTAGTGGCTTTAGACTTCAAACCCTGAGGTTTTGTGTCTGAATTGTCACTTGAACTCCATGTGCGCCAATTTAAAACAAAAAGAAAAGAAATGAAAGAAACTGTATCACAAATGTTGTAAGCTGCCTTGGGTAAAGGCATCAGCTTAACAGATAAATTAAAGCATCTTGCTAACTGGAAAGACGACATGTTAACTGCACATTAAATTCCTTCCTATCTACATGACTCCCTACTGGACTGAGCCCACTTCATTTAGGTGACGAGAGCAATATTAGAACATATTGTGTTCATTTTTAACAAATTAATATCTTCTACTGTATTTTTAGGTTTATATATTTGTTTTAATTTGCACAAATGTATTTAAGGGCATATTTATTTTGCTTGGTCTATACATGGTAATGCTGTAAGCCAAAGGTATAAAAACGGGTAAGCATATAGAAGGGTATGGTGCTGCTTTTTATATCTCTAGCTGTTCAGGTTTTTTGGATTTTTGTTCTTTGTTTGAGTCTGATGCTTAATTTATGACTTAATTCTTCTTCTAATGGGATCATTTGGGATGGTGTTATCTCCAAAAGGTGCAATGACTGATACTGTATATCATTTTCTGCATATGTTGTACTGTTTAAAACATTGTTTCAATGAATCTGTACATTTTAACATAACTTTCTTATGGGTGGGTCAGAACCGATCCCATCAGCTGCAAAGCAGGTGTCACACACAAGTGCTGGGGTGACATCTGGACAGCTCTGAAGAGGTAGGACAACCATACATGGTGACAGAGCAAAAGCAATCACTAATAACCTCTTCTCTCCTCCCAGCAAACAAATAGAAGAGTCCTGGGACGGGCCATGATGCCACTTCTCGTATAGCGCCAGATGCTTTGCCTCTTCCACCATGGGTACTACTTAAACAGCAAAGACACTGGAGATTGGACCACATTTGCTTATCAAATGCAACTTCACAACAGAGAAGACTTCTTTCAAAGACATAAAATACACAACCTTTTACTTTTGCTTTCAGTTCTTCAGATTAAAGGGGGTACCTGGCTGATCCCCAACTCTTTATCATTTCTCTGTTTCACTTATTGGCAGTTATTTTACACAGGAAACAGTCCTGGGCAGAGGATTATTCTATTGAAGGGTTCCCTCATGCACATATTCACATAGGGCCAATTTGGAATCAGCAGTTATCCTAATCCACATGTCTTTGGGGTTCACCTAATGAAAATTCATGGTATAGACATGGGCACTGGGCAGACCTTGTAAACTTGACTAAGACAAGAACTACAGACTTTGGAAAACCAGACAAATTTTTTTATTGCTTTTTATATTCCACCTTTACTATACTTGTAACAATGCTTAAAGGCACTGCAAATTTTAAATGTGAAACATTTAATTAACAAGAATCTCACCCATACAGTCTTGTCCCCAATATCCAAAACAGCAAACAGGGTCGAGGAAATCTTTTGCACACTCGTGGCTGCAGCCAGGAAGTGACAACGATATGTTGTTCACGCTTAATAAATATCTAAAGGAAAAATGAAGAAAAAAAAGCATTATAAACCTCATTATCAATCCAGAAAAAGTGCTAAAAATTAAGAAACTCTGAGGCTCTATTTTTTTTAATAGTGTTATTTATGTGTATGCCTTAAAAGGATAAATATTATCACTATTAAATAGTCAGGCTAAGGCTGATGCAGGGGCCATCAGTGCCATTTAAACGCACAGCGCTTATCACCATTGGGTTTGTATCTGTCTGTTGTAAAAAATAAGAGGTTGTTCTGTGGGTTATTATACCAAAAGACAATGCCATGTTATAAAACCTAACGATAATGCAAACTTTATTGTCATCTCAACCATATACAAGTATACAGATAGACGAAATTGCGAAGCTCAGGGTCCACAGTATAACAACATGAAGAGCAAATAAAAAATTAAATCAAAATTAAAATTAAAATTAAGATTTAAAATTAACAATTGACAGATTGTCTGGACCCCAGCACCACATGACAGGAAGTAATGGCTCTGTAATCTCCACCTGAATTCCGTTCTTGAGTGATTGGATTATTACACCTCAAAAAATGCACTTTAGTTTCAAATTAAATGGCTTGCAAAACTTCTTTAGAAATGGAAAAATGCTTTGATTTTTTTTTCACCTTTTGTGGTTTAAGTTTAGTCATAACAGCAATCCAAGAGAATCAGAGATATGGTATGAAGCCATAAGAAGACACAATGCTATGACAGCAGGTAAAAAGTGTTTGCAGTTTATGCTGTTGGCTGTTGCACATACGTATGAGAGCTCCATTTGCTTAAAGGTGTTTTCACACTTATACAGCAGCTTATTATTCTTGTCTGCTTTGTGCTGAATCCACAGATGATTACTGACTTTGTTTCAATCTCAAGTCAGTTCAGTTGGGTTTCACACAGAACACTTTGAAACAAACCAGAATTAGCAATATACACCCTGTGGGCATGTCGTGAACTTCTTTCATTGGGAAGCAATATCTTTTCCCCGGGAAAAATTAAAAATCATGTAGGGCCATGTGGCCTGTAGGGGGGGCGTCACAGGTTCTGAACAAGTATTTATTAAACAGTGTACCTTTAACAGGCTTCTTTTCAGACTATACAATCCTTTTTTCTGCTTCTCTCTTCCACTCTTCCCTGGCAAGTGTTGTCCGTCTCCTCTCCCAACTTCGACTCCCCAGGTAAAATGGAGGGCTTCCTTTTAAGCCCCAACCCAGAATTACTTCCAGTCCCAACTGCTTGAGTCCGGAAAGCACTTCTGGGTCAGGTGGAACCTGTGCCTTCATTTCTTGACAGCTCCCCGTGGTGGCCCCATGGAACCCAACAGGGCAGGCTAATGTGAACACAACTCCCATGGTGACCTGCATGCATCCATACCGGAGTTTGCCATAAAGGATGCTGCCACCCAATGTATGAGAGAACAACCTGCATGTCAGAGGCAGTCTCCTGTTTTCCCATATAGTGTATGTGGTAAGAGTCGATTATTTATCCTGGTCGGAATGCTCCATCCATTTTGTCCTTTGGTATCCCAGCTGGGCATGTGATTCCCATCCACTGCTGCTGGGATGCCAGTGCTGTTGCTCTTCCCTTCTGTACAATTCATTATGTTGGCCTGCAAGCTAGGCAAGGGAAAGGTAGTCCTTCCTGGCTGGGATGCCAGTCCGTCCATTACAGTCAATAATAGCTGCTTTTGCACACCACTGCATTGGCAATGTGTTTTTTTTTGCCAAACACAGGTTGCTTATTAACTGATAACTAGAAAGGTACATGAAAATTATGTCCCATTTCACACGTTACAGAAAGGATGTGTATCAACCAGGCAACTGTACTGAAAATGTCAAGCCCTGCTGTGGGTGTGAAATGAAGTGCTTTAAATTTGTTTAGACAGTATGCATATCATTTTGTTTCACTGTATGATGTTGCATATTTACTCTCCAGTTGCATAATTGGCATTTTCACATCTACCTACATAAATGAACTTCTCTAAGACAAGTTAGGTGTAAAAACACCTTTATTTACTGCAATGCAGATCCAAACTGGTATGGATAATTGCTGCTGTGTTAATCCTTTTGTTAACTTCACTGCACCCCTTTGTGCAGGCAATAAAGGATAGGTGTTATTGTTCATTTCTGGGGAGTTGTATGTACATTATATTCAGAGGACAGATCCATTGCTGTATTTTATATGCACGTGACCTCAGTTTAGTTTATCTCAGATCACAGGTCTGCTGTCTTTAGGCCTATTCATATCTGTTGATAATGTTTGTTTAGGAATATCTGATTAACATTTACTGCATAATATCAAAGTTAACGTGCCACCAGTGTCTGTATCATGCCTAAAAAGTGATCGCATTGAGAGGATGACCCACATGGTTGGGGGTGCTTCGTTCGTCAGTAGCATAGGTCATTGCTATTCATTTCTTGACACCTCTATGTCTTATTGACCTGATCATAAGTGAATTTAGGCCTATTTTTTAAAAATTGTCAACTGCCAACCAATCACGAAGAGTGAACAAGAGAGAGAGAGAGAAAGACTGAGCCTTATTGAGATGCTTGGATTGCTCAGATTGACTTGAACTTGTGCAAGCTGTTTTGTGCAAAGTTTTTTATATTTAAATGCATGTGTGTGTTTATTACTTGGCAGAAATAGCGTAGCATGACTACCACAGCAAGCACAAATTTAACCCATAATATGCAGGATTTTCTGTAGTTAGATCAGTCCCGCACCAGATTTACATTCAATGGTTCAGCTATATGGCATTTCTTTTACCAAGCTTTTACTCTCATTATAATTTGCATTTTACTTTTTAAAGTATTGCTTTACAGCAAAATTATGTTTATTACTTTATGAAAATGTTAAAATATCTGACATATAATAACTATGTACTCTACTGTATACACGGTATTAACCAAAGACAATGACTGTTCCATGCAGGGATGCTACATGATGGCTTCCATGGTGCAGTAATGAATTTTATGTTGACTTCATTATAAAGGAGTTTTGAGTTTTGCAAGTTCTATAATTTAATGGAAAGATGGATTTTTCCAAAGCTATTTATAAATTCCATTATATAATTCACTCATTTACTCTGTTCTCCAGTGCAGTGTTTCTCTCAACCTTTCTGGTGTCACATCCCACTTTTTCCCATTTAAAATAAGTGTCTTTGAGCAAGGTTTTGTAGAGGGATTCCCCCTTGATGAACAGAACGTGATCATCAAAGCTTGTTCCTTAATGTGAAGCATTCATGATCGTCAAAGCGGGGTGGACCAAGCTGTCTAACCCATTTCATGATCCAATAACATTATTAACAATAGCAACTTGCGAACCATCAATGGCAGTCTCAGACCCCATGGTCAGAGCTGGGGTTAAATCTGCTTCCTTGTACTTTACAGTCCAATGCTTCATCGACAAGCAGGCACTACCTATTAAATGGGACACAAATAGAAACTTTTTAAGGTTAAATTTTGCACAAATAGAAGTTTGTTTTTTTTTCACTGAGAACTATATATAGACAGCAGCATAAGCTGGCAAGTAGGGTGGTAGCCATCATCATTTTGGAAAAAATTACGGAGAATAGAATAGATGAACTTGTTGGACTGAATGGCCTGTTCTTTTCTAAATTGTTTTAGCATTCTGCTACAACTAACCACCTACCTTCTGGCAATTCTGCACAATCCAATTTAACACTCGCCCCATTGGTTCAAAAATATACAGCTTGGTTGGTTATCTTTTATTGTGTTGTATCTTATCTAAATACAATATATGTATTGCATTTCATCCAAATATCAATAATTTTCTTTGTTTGGACTGTCTTATATAAATTAAGAAATAACTGACATGAATGTGATGTTGGACAAAGTGGGCATTGCCCAATTTGCTAGGCATTTAGTGGCACATAAAGCCTGTTAATACAGCTGTTTTATAAGGGATGCACAAATTAAGAAGCACATTCCCCAACCTGCTTTCCCAAGTGAATGGCTGCTCTGCAAAATATTGGTCAGCTCTGTACTTCATCTGATAACAAAACACCTCTGCCATTCAAAGTTGAGATGACACCTCTGAAGAGACTCCTTCAGATGAAATTACGCCCAATTGGACATACATTTTAGGCAAGTAACAACAAGCTGAACTCTGGCTGGATGTGAAGGACAATAACCTATCTAAAAGCTGTCACTGGATCTGAAATTGGAAGGGTCCTTGATCCAGTCACGAGATGTTCCGCTTTCCTGCAAAACATGCTCTCAGCTATCAATTGCAGGGAAGCTGACAATCTGTTCTATTAGGTGAGCTAAAGGCTGACAATTCACTCCTGATGGACCACTTTCATTTTTTTTGACAATTTTTGTGAACTGAAAGCTGATGATCCACTCTCTTTGGGGTGACAAACCATCTATTCTCTGCAGAACAAAGAGCTCACAAACTTTCTTGCCCCAGAAGCTATTCTGCATAGAGCTTTGCAGCTGGATATCCTGAGCTAGCTCTAAGATCCACTCTGCCAAGCCAAGCTAAGCTCTGTGCCAGTGACTGAGCCCAGACTGAGAAGAGAGAGAAGCAGCATTACTTCAAGAAGGGAACTTCACCACCTACACACTCATGCCAGGAAGTTGCAGAGGACACAGCAAAGAACATTACAGCGAGCTGAGGAAGGCAGCATTACAGCACACCATGAATAAAGGACCACATAACAAAGACAAAGAGTGTACTCCACACAAGCAGAGCCCTCAACATAAACCTGAGGTAACAACAGCAGCAAATCCGCACAACATTGGGGCATCATTTTAAAAGACTTTATTCTGTAAAACCGTTAATGTGTGCTAAGAAAAATTAGAACTCAAAAATCCAGTAAACAACCAGCTTCTTCTGTGTTATATATTTGTCTGTCTTGCATTCTATCTTCTGTCAATATATATACAGTTATATTTCTAAAATCCTTATGTTTATCAAAAAAACGTATTAATCTGTTTATTAAAGAGGGTGTAATTCACTTAACTTCATATGAGTCTAATGGTCAGAAACCCACATCCTCCAACAGAGAAATGTAAGGAAAATAAAATAGGAGCCTTACAAAATTTTTTAATTCATTACTAGCATTGCCAAAGGCAAAACTGATAACTAATTAACTGATTGATTAACATCACTCAATCAATTCTTCTCACATCAATACACAAATGTCCTATATTTATTTGGTGTCTCTGGATAGGCAGAAACAGACTCTTATTTCCAACAGTGATTCCCCCAGATACCATGAGCAATCCACTTCTGAGTAGGTCGGCATTCAACATGGTAGCTGTTTGTTTGAGTATCGTGCTGCAATTGGGTCAACCACCCTTACAGTACTTACTTCATTTTTGATAATGAAATTTTTTATTATTTTATCATTACACCTCGGACACCTGTTAGCAGTCCTAATGGACATTAAAGGTGAGAATATAGAATGAAAGTGGTGGAGAATGGACCAACAGTTGAAAGTCTTAAGTAGTGAGGCTTACTTTATTTGTCCCATTGGGAAATTGAACATTTTATAGAATCTCAAGAAATATTATAACAAACAACACAGGCAAATAACAACAACCCCCTTAAATAAACATAAGAGAGCAGTGATAGTGATGCATTTTAAAGGACTATTTCTGTAGGTCTGTTGATCATAACCATTCATCAGCAGATTGGCAGAGCAACTGCTCTACCTGACCATGGTAGCACAAGTGAAAGCAGTGTTTTATTAAATTATTATCATGTCCATTGATCATAGATGGAAAACCTTCTTATCTTCATAAACTGTAGACCGTGATGAAAGGAGAAAATTAAGAAAACAGGTGACAAAAATAGTGTGTCTATGATGGATTCCTAGGCTTGATCTTTTCAACAGGCTTTGAAGTTTGTAAACATGAGGCCCTGGAACAGTGACTAGAATGAAAGAAACCAGTTGAAGTGATGGGGAGATCTTTTAGAGATTCCACTTCTTAATGGAGGTGTACCTGGAATGGGCTACTAGTAGGAGATTCACTGGTGGATGGATAGATTCCTGCTGGCCATGGAATGCTTAGTTATTCACCAGACAAGTGTGGGGAAAGGGGGAAATCCAGAATAACGTTTTTATCCTGAGACTATGAAAATTGTTAAGAGGAAATAACTGGGGTTTATTGATAATCTAAACAAATAACTAAAACCTAAATTAGCCGACCGTACTGAATTATAAGCCATAATTGCCTTGCATCACTCATCTGAGCGATGACTGCTTCCCCTTTTGTCAGGGAGCCAAAAAATTACTTCTTTTTTATGGCACCTTTCAAAACATTCTTTATGAGTTGCACTGGAACAACAATATATATTTTTTTTGCTGAGATTCAGATTTCAGTAGTTAAAGTAAGCACAAGTGAATTGGCCCTTACCTGCAGTCTTTATTCCCAGATTCTTTTGTCAGTTTACGGTACCCAGGAGGACAACTGATCTGATTATTTAAAATACAGGATTTGCAATTCGTCTTTGTTGTTATGGTAACTATTTTGTCACATCTGTTCTGCTAAGGAAAAAAAATCAGAGGAAACTAATTTTAGACACAATGTTTACATTTAAACAATTCTAACTTTATTGGCATACAGGGTAACCATTTCCATCATTCAGCTAATCAATTTAGCAAATTCTTAAGGTAAAATTATATTTTCATAGCAAGCAATGTACTGTTTGGACCTGTTTTCAAATACAAGGCTGCAAGGAACACCCGACTCAAAAGACAGGAACCAAACGTAGACAATGCACCAGTGTATAGTAAGGGAGTCACACCAATGAACACACAATGTACACCCCAATGCTTATGACCTGTATTTGTATATGAATTCATTCAATAGGGAACTGAACATCATCTCTGCAGCGCCGGGCTTACTGTATATCTGGAGCCAATTCCAAAGCAGGGCAATTTTACCAGGCAATTTACCAAGCCTACTTCTATTTCTAATTCATCCAGCAGGCATATCTTTACTAGAAACCAAAAGACAAAATGAAAAACTACACACAGAAAATGACCACAGATCAGATTTCTGGAGGCAAAATAAGGTCATGTGTGATGTTATCTGATAGATAGATAGATAGATAGATAGATAGATAGATAGATAGATAGATAGATAGATAGATAGATAGATAGATAGATAGATAGATAGATAGATAGATAGATAGATAGATAGATAGATAGATGAGCAGCAACTAAATGAACACAGTACATTGCAACAAAAACAAGCAGAGGTGCAGGTCAATATAAAGTGCAAGCCATGACATAACACTATTCAGAGAATAAAATGTTAACATCACCCCAGGAGTAAGGAACTGATTACACAGTGTAATGGATTCTGACACAATGATCCTCTGTGGTGTTCTCTGAAGCAGCACACTTGGATCAGTCTACAAGTGAATGTGCTGCTCTTTTTGGTCAGAATGGTGTGCAGAAAATATCATAGTTTGTGATGACTAGTAGTTTCTTAAGGGTCCTCCTTTCAGTTACTTCCTCCACTCTGACTCCAGGCACAGAGCCAGCCTCCCTTACAGGTTACCGAGTTTTCTGGCCTCACCTATAGTAATCTTCAGGTGTAGTAATCTTGGGATAGAAAATGCACTTACTAAAACAGACTAATGAAACATCAGTAGCAGAGAGGCCTTGAGTATCTAAAGGACCTAACTAGAAAGCTGGAGATTCAAACTTTACATTAATTTCAATGTCTTGCACAGCATAAGACAGTTAACCCACTTGTGCTTCAATTTTAACATCTTTAAATATTAAACGCTTTACTTGGGACGGTGTTGACTATTGAAAGGTATTTTATAAACTGACATTGCACTTTCACATACTGTAACTCAACCTTTATGCTGTCATGATGCAGATTTACAATTTGGTGTGTGTGTCTGCATGAGACATATACAGTGGATTCAGAAAATATCCAAACCCCTTCACTTTCCATATAATTTATTGTGTTGTCCATCAATCTACACTCAATAACCCATAATGATGAAGTGAAAATATGTTTTCATAAAGGTTTTGACAATTTATTAATAATCAAAAACTGAAATCTCTCATTCTTATAAGTAATCAGACCCTTAATTTTTTATTTTGTAGAAGCCCCTTTGGCAGCAATTACAGCTTCGAATCTCCTTGGGAAAGTCTCTACAAGACTTATACACCTGGATTTTGGCAGTTGATTGCATTCTTCCTGTCAGATCCTCTGGCAGATCCTCTCCAGCTCTATTAAATTGGATGGGAAGTGTCTGCAAAGTGTCATTTTCAAGTTGCTCCACAGATGTTCTCAGATGTTGGCTGTGCCACTCAAGCACAGTCAGAGACTTGTCCTGAAGACACAGCACTGTCTTGGCTGTACGCTTCGTGTCATTGTCGTGCTGAAAGGTAAACCACCCCCAAGTCTGAGGTTGTGCACACTCTGGGGCAAGTTTTCTTCAAGGCAAGCGATGAGCAGTGCATGGTCTTTGCCAGATATAGTGCTTGGATTTCTGCACAAAGAGTTGAAATTTTATCCTCATGCTCTCATGGTCCTTTAACTGTCATTTGCCTTTTACTCAAGATTGGCTCCCAACTAGCCACTGTAACTGCTGGACTGAGGGAGTTCCACTGAGGTGGTTGTCCTTTCAACAGATTGTCCCATCTCAGCAGAGGATTTCTGAAACTATGTTAGAGTGGCTCTTGGTCACCACCCTGACTGAGGTCCTTCTTGGCCAATTATTAAGTTTGACTAGACAACCAACTCTAGGTAGAGTCCTGTTGTTCCAAACTCCTATCATCCATCCATCCATCCATTTTCCAACCCGCTGAATCCAAACAGGGTCACGGGGATCTGCTGGAGCCAATCCCAGCCAACACAGGGCACAAGGCAGGGAACCAATCCCAGGCAGGGTGCCAACCCACCGCAGGACACACACCCACACACCAAGCACACACTAGGGACAATTTAGAATCGCCAATCCACCTAACCTGCATGTCTTTGGATTGTGGGAGGAAACCGGAGCGCCAGGAGGAAACCCACGCAGACACGGGGAGAACATGCAAACTCCACGCAGGGAGGACCCGGGAATCGAACCCAGGTCCCCAGGTCTCCCAACTGCGAGGCAGCAGCGCTACCCACTGCTCCACCGTGCCGCCGAACTCCTATCATTTCACAATTAAATCAGGGCACTGTGCTCTTGGGAACAGTCAAAGCTTTAGAAATGGTTTTATACCCTTGTCCTCATTGAGAGAGGTCTACAGAGAGTTCCTTGGACTTCTTCGCTTTGTTTTTGTCCTGACATGAAGTGTGAATTGTGGGACATTCTATATACAGGTACATGTGTGTGTTTCTAAACATTGTCCAGTAAATTCAGCTTTCCACAGGTGGACTCCAATGATGTTCTAGATATATCTCAATAATAAATAAATCAAACCTGACCTGACAACAATTTGGATTGCCCCAACACAGAGTCTGAATGGTTACCTAAATGAAAGATATCAATTTGTATTTTTTTAAAATCTGTAAACCTTTCTGAAAATGAAATGATCTGAATACATTTTGAATCCATTGTATTTCCCAACTTTATTCAATATATTCCATTTTGGGTATTTTTAATCTACTGTAGGGAAGCAGCTAATCCAGAAACTGGCAACATGGTGCACTACACCAATTTTGAGTTTCAAACTAAAGCGATATAATGTGTATTTGAATGAGTGTGAAGAGCTGATTCCAGCTCATTTTGACCAAGTTATAATATGCCTGTAGGTCACCTGTGGTCCCACTTCTGTCTTCTATTTTGGTGTAAAGCAGTAAATGTACAGCCAGATTCATGAGAAAGCAACAGTTGGCATACTGAAAGTAAGGTCTTGAGGAACAGAATCCTGAGCCACCTAAATAATTGCTATGTTTGATGCAAACTAACTTTTAAAATGGCTTAGAAACAAAGAAGGTAAAAAAGTTAAGTACTGGATAGTAATATGTACCGCAATAGATGAAATGACTAGTTTTAGCTTTGGATCTCATTGTTCTGATTGGAGCTAAAATATATAGATGGAACCAAGTATAAAATGAAACAGTTTCACTCTATATAGTATGTTTCATACAACGTTATAGGTTTGCATTCAGTCTAGTTTGCTCATTCTTCACTTTTCAGAGTGCATTTTCCTCGCACATCCAAAATCAGACATGCAGGTTAGGCTAACTGTCAATTCCATCTTGGCCCAGTGTACATGACTGGGCATTGCATTGGACTGGCACATCCAGGGACACTTCCTGCCTTGCTTTCAGTGTGATCAGGATGGGCTCCAGCTCTCTGTGACCTGAATTGCATTAAGTGGGATTGAGCACGTATGTTATGTTTTAAATTTGACAGCAAGCAATTTTTAATGCATTCAAGAATAAAAAGAAAAACAACACCTACATATGACAACCCTGGAAATGGATGTGTAATTTCATTTTATTGTATATAAAGTAATTCTGCCTGTCATGGTATTGTGGTCATGATGGCATGTTACCATCAAGTGAAATAATTTTGCCGTTCATAATTCTCGCAGCCCTGCACCTGAATGTTTTTTCATATGGAGAAGTGTCAAGGCAGACATATTTAAGGGATATCTGTTAAGAGTTAATTGTTCAGATCTATTTTAAATTTGAACGTTTTTGTATACATTTTTGTAACTGCACATCTCAAGACATCATTTTAAGTACTGGTAAAATGGTGATGGCCATGGTTGGTGCATGTGCAGAACATCTAAGCTTTAAGCTAACACATAAACTGTTAAAATAAATGGAGCTTTAACTCCAAGTTTGCTCTCTAACTATATTGCAGCCTATGTATTGTAATTTAAATTTGCTTTCAATATTTAGAGAAAGTCCTTACCCAAACAAAAGAGATAGAGCATTCAGTGTACTGCACTGCACACTACACAGCACAGCAGGCTAAGACACAGTATTGGCTTCCTTATGGCACAGGACTATTGTTACAATCACCACTGGCCAGGCCATCCCATCAAATTCGAGAGTTGACCAAAAGATGCTGCTGGTAGTCACCGAGAACCTCAGGATAACAGCAGTAGATCAACAGGCAAGACTTTCCTAAGAAAATGTCGAAAGTGCTTGCAAGGTCATAAAAGAAGAAGCCTATGCCCGCCTGGGCATTGATAAATTAGATCAAGCAGAATACCTTCAGTGTACGGGATAAGCACATACTTGAAAACATTAAGGGGGTATTAAAGAGAAGTACATTTAAGACTGAAGCCAGGAAGCACTTCTTTAAGCAAACAGTTGTGGGAATCTGGAACAAACTACCGAGACATGTAGTTGTAGCCAAAACCTTGACATCCTGAAAGAAGATTCTGGTTGAGGTATTGGACCAGTTTAGCCATTAGCTAAGCAAACTAGATTGATGTACTGAATGGTCTCCTCTCATTTGTCCAATTTTCTATGTTATTATGTTCTTTTGTAAATGCAGTCTTTATATATAATACGCTACCGTGGCTGTCCGTTTGTCTGTCCAGGATTTTAAATCACCTGTAGCTCGCAAACCGTTTGAACTATTGACCTGAAATTTGGTACACATATACTATGTGATGTCTACTATCCGCTTTCAGGGTGATGATTGACCTCCAAGGTTATTCCTCTTTTTATTTTTATTTAATTGTATTGTAGAATCAATTCTCGGCAGCGGCCAGCAGGGTGGCGCATTCGTACGGGCGTTGTTCTCATCCCCTACCACCTTTGCCATCACTTCCCCTACCTCTTCATATCTTAAATCAATCTTGAGGCAGATTGAAGACTTAAGTGCCAGCTTAAGTGAAAAATTAAGGAAAACATACTAAGTAATTGCATCACAAACACTGACTTAATCAGTTTAAACATGAAAAGGTGCTGACTGAAGAAAAGAAGAAGCAGGCCGCTAGGGTGGAGAAAAGAAGAGCTGCTCAGCAAACATCAACCTCTGAGCAAACGAATGCTAAACGTACAGAGAAAGAGTATGAAAACTATGAATGCCCAAGTCAAGTTTATTCATGCAGTGCATCATTCATGTCACACAAGAAATATTTAGGCACTAGAAAGAACCTATACAATTTGTAGTTATAAATAAAATTAAATTAATGAATGAATGACGGAACATTCAGTTGGTGCTTCATGGGATATTAAAATGTTGTGACTGACAGAGCCTCATGGTCTCTTTCTGAGAGAGTTGCCCAAAATAAGTGTCACAAAGGCAATGGGAGGTTGGTAAAAAATTGTACATCTGAACGGTGTGATCATAGCAACCATGGGCGTCGTAATAGGTGGAAAAAGAGTAATGATTACCCAGGGCCCACTGTGTCAAGGGCCCTCGAAGCCTGGAATGAAAATGACGTGTGAGAGACAGAAGAAGAAGGGTCCCACAGAGACCGTATAGGGCCCAGATTTCTGTGCTACACCTCTAATCGCAGCTACAGCTTCATGCAGGTAGTACGCTTAACTTTGTGAAAAAATAAAGAGCATGAGATTGTAAGCTAGAAATTGCATTCTGTACACATTCAGATTTTACTGTCTCTATGAGTATGGACCAGAGATCATGTTTGCTGGTGCAGTCTCAAGGAGAGAAATGAGGCAGCCAGATTCCATGCTGGGTGTTGAGTGTTTTTTTATTGTTCTTCTCTTTCTTTCACATTATTTCATATTTGTCAGTGTTGTCTACAATAATAAATCAACAACTATAGAACTATAAAGAAATGCATACCAAAACAATAGCTTGAATATTTATTCATCCATCCATCCGTTTTTAAAATGTTTCCATTATAGGATCATGAAAAGCTGGAGCCTTTCCCAGAAGCAAAGCGTGTAAGGGAGCAACTAGCTCTTCATTTGTGATTTTGCTCCCATTTAAAGATATTGTAAAGGTGTTTCTTGCTTCATTCATTTGGACTTTGTTAATCCATTCCTTTGTTGGATCCATTCATTTGTATTCTTTTCCTTTCCTCTAGTAAAAGTGTTAATCAAGGTTTGTTCAGAGAAATATCTATTTAGTATCGAACGGTTGTTAATTCTGAAGAATTATTTTCCTTTCTCTGTTCTGTTTCTTGTTCATTTATGTAGTTTGCTAAATTTATCATGGGTCTCAATTAGTTTAGCAGAATTGCTTAATTGGCAAAGAAAAATTACTAAGTAATTATAGAGCAAAATGCATTATCTTCTGAGGAAAAAGCAGGTGAAATTTTAAATAGGCATGGGGAGATGAAACATAAGTCACAAAATGAGCTACACCGTAAGTGAGTTGTATCTGTACTGCCTGTAGTGGGCAGCAGCAGTTTGAAACGAAAAGGGAATCAGGGGAAGATGCAAAGTCACAATAACAAGTCAAAGGTCAAAACCATGTAATAAATAAACAAAGCTCAGGACATTAATCACAGACTGAAGCCAAGATACAGTGCAGGATACAGATCAAGGACTTTGTTAAATGGTGCGACTTAAACCACCTACACCTGAACACCAGTAAAACCAAGGAGCTGGTGGTGGATTTTAGGAGGCCCAGGTCCCTCCTGGACCCCGTGATCATCAGAGGTGACTGTGTGCAGAGGGTACAGACCTATAAATACCTGGGAGTGCAGCTGGATGATAAACTGGACTGGACTGCCAATACTGATGCTCTGTGTAAGAGAGGACAGAGCCAGCTATGCTTCCTTAGAAGACTGGCGTCCTTCAACATCTGCAATAAGATGCTGCAGATGTTCTATCAGATGGTTGTGGCGCGCGACCTCTTCTACGTGGTGGTGTGCTGGGGAGGCAGCATTAAAAAGAAGGACGCCTCATGCCTGGACAAACTGGTGAGGAAAGCAGGCTCTATTGTAGGCATGGAGCTGGACAGTTTGACATCCATGGCAGAGCGAGGGGCACTCAGCAGGCTCCTATCAATTATGGAGAATCCACTGCATCCACTAAACAGTGTCATCTCCAGACAGAGGAGCAGCTTCAGCGACAGACTGCTGTCACTGTCCTGCTCCACTGACAGACTGAGGAGATCGTTCCTCCCCCACACTATGCGACTCTTCAATTCCACCCGGGGGGTGAGGGGTAAACGTTAACATTATTCAAAGTTATTGTCGGTTTTACCTACATTTTTATTACTCTTTAATTTAATATTGTTTTTTGTATCAGTATGCTGCTGCTGGAGTATGTGAATTTCCCCTTGGGATTAATAAAGTATCTATCTATCTATCTATCTATCTATCTATCTATCTATCTATCTATCTATCTATCTATCTATCTATCTATCTATCTATCTATCTATCTATCTATCTATCTATCTATCTATCTATCTATCTATCTATCTATCTATCTATCTATCTATCTATCTATCTATCTATCTATCTATCTATCTATCTATCTATCTATCTATTAAGGATTTCATAGCCAAAAGAGAACATGTAATAACAGAAAGTAAAGCAAGTTAAAGAATGGAAGAGGAATTCATAACCAGAATATGCTAGTAGGAGTGATCACTAAATATGTGAGTGTTTTGTTTTACAGGAATCTGATATCTCAGATTGGGGGGAATTCACATACTAACTGGAAAAAGTCATGTTGATGATGTCACATACAGTGGAACCTCGGTTCACGACCATAAATCGTTCCAAAACTCTGGTCGTAAACCGAGTTGGTTGTGAACCGAAGCAATTTCTCCCATAGGATTGTATGTAAATACAATTAATCTGTTCCAGACCGTACAAACTGTATGTAAATATATATGTATTTTAGTTTTTAAGCACAAATATAGTTAATTATACCATAGAATGCACAGCGTAATGGTAAACTAAATGTAAAAACATTGAATAACACTGAGAAAACCTTGAACAACAGAGAAAACTAACACTGCAATAGTTCGCGCTATAGTGCTAGGAACCGCTCGCTAAAACACTTTTTTTAATGAGTTTTAAGCACAGAGGAAAAATAAACATTTGAAAAATCCGTAATTTAATAAACCACCAAGAAAAGTAACATTGCAACAATGCAGGCTACGAACCGATCACTGTAAATAGAACTAAAAACAAAAACAAGCCTTCTCCACCTTATGCGTCCCTCGCTCGCTCTCTCTCGCGCCTGTGTGTGTGTGCGCGTGCGTCTCTCTTTTGCGAGCCTGGAGCGCCTGTTTGTGTATCTCTCTAGCGCGCTCCTGTGTGTGTGCACCTCTCTCTCCCGCGCCTGTGTGTTTGTGCGTGCGTCTCTCTTTTGCGAGCCTGGAGCGCCTGTGTGTGTGTCTCTGTAGCGCTCCTGTGTGTGTGCACGCCACTCTCTCCCGCGCCTGTGTGTGTGTGCGTGCGTCTCTCATTTGCGAGCCTGGAGCGCCTGTGTGTGTGTCTCTCTAGAGCGCTCCTGTGTGTGTGCGCGCGCCTCTCTCACGCATGCTCCTGTGTGTGTGCGCAGCTCTCTCTGTTGTGCTGCCTGTGAGTGTGCCTCTGTCTCTTGTGCTGCCTCTCTCTCGTGCTGCCTCTGTGTGTGTGTGTGTGTGTGCGTGTGTGTATGTGTGTGTCTCGCTCTCTCTCTCTCTTGCTCGCTGCACAGGAAATGCACAGGGAGAGACCGAACATGTACAAACCGAAAGGGAAACTGGCTTGTTCGTGTACCGAGTGTGTGGTCGTGAACCGAGGCAAAAGTTTGGCGAACTTTTTGGTCGTAAACCGAGTTGTATGTGTACCGAGACGTTCGTGAACCGAGGTTCCACTGTATTGCACACTCCAAATTATCTGGCATAATAAATGCGTAGCAACCATCTGCAAAAATGTCGCCCTCAAAAAAACAACATGCCATCATGTGGAGAATGTAATTCATTTTCCACATTATTAAAAACCCTTTTAAATAAAAAATAGACATAATGAATGGATTGTTGGATCGCTAAACAAAGACACAGTCAGAATATCCTTGGATAAATTACTGAAACCAAGAAGACTGAAAAACTGCTAAAAAAACCACAAAGTTTATCCACAATTTCTGATAATCATAAAGTGTATGACCTAAACATTTTAATCTTCACTATGGTGACATCACAGGCACTACATAGCAATGTGGTTAGCTACAGAACACAAATTAATCCCAAAATGGCTGTGTTTTAACTATTTTAAAACAGGATAAACCTTAAAATCCCTCAAAGAGACACAAAGAAAATAAAATAAATGCTAATTAAATGCAGGCGGCACAGTGGAACAGTGGTAGCGCTGCTGCCTCGCAGTTAGGAGACCCGGGTTCGCTTCCCAGGTCCTCCCTGTGTGGAGTTTGCATGTTCTCCCCGTGTCTGCATGGGTTTCCTCCCACAGTCCAAAGACATACAGGTTAGGTGGATTGGCGATTCTAAATTGGCCCTAGTTTGTGTGTGTCCTGTGGTGGGTTGGCACCCTGCCCAGGATTGGTTTGTGCCCTGGAATTGGCTCCAGCAGACCCCTGTGTTCGGATTCAGCAGGTTGGAAAATGGATGGATAATTAACTGCATACAAAATTAAAGAAAAAACAGAATCATATAAGAAAAATTATTCAGACCAGTTTGAAATTTACCCTTTTCTTTTAGAAGTGTTTGAAAAGCAGTGCCAAACAGCTTCAATAACATCTTATTAATTACAACTAAAGATGTAGAAATAGATACTGAAGAAAAGCTTTAACTACACTGTATAAGCCATAAATTGAGAAGAAACAATTTCAAGCTTTCATTAAAGATTTCAGGAACTCTGAATGAAAAAGGGGCATGGAAACAGGTGTTGAGGGTACATTGGGTAAGCTTATTTTTGTTTGAATAAAATGACGTTATGTATTTTAATACATTCTTCTTTATCTTGGTGCCATGAAATAGAGACGTGCTGCATGCTGGTTGAATATGCAAGCAGGAATTTCATGTGATGATACTACTGCTGCTTCTGTGTATTGATGGTCGGTTATTTTCACCAGTTGCATTAAATTACATAACTGGAATAGACTGCAGCTTTGGAACTAGAACATAGATAGAACATATTACAGAAGCTCTTTAAATAAATAGCTACATAAACAGATAAAAAAAATAAAATATATACACACACACGATGGTGTGAACACACACCAGAATGATTAAAATGGAAGAAAATTTAAAAAGTAGGAAAAGTTCAGACTTGGCTTTCACAGTTTCAGTGAGGCACTATGCAGATGTATTGTGGATGGTATAAAGGAGCCCCAGTAGTGTTTCTTCACACACTTCTGATGAATAATTCATTGGCTGTCCTCAGTGTTAGTGTGCCAGAGAGGATGTGTAGCATTGTTCATAATGGCGCTCAGTTTTATTTTAATTTTCTCCTGTGCTATGACCTCTAGGGTGTCCAGAATGCACTCTATAACTAAGCCTTGCCCATTTAGTTAGCTTGTTGATTTGGTGGGACTCTCTTGAAGTGATGTTACCAGCCCAACACACAACAATACAGTATAGAAAAATGCATTGGCCATCACAGAGTTATAGAAGATGTGAAAGATGTCACTACACACTTTAAAGGAACACAGTCTAATAAGAAAAAAAGAGTCTGCTCTGCGTTTTATGATATAGTTCTTCTATGTTATGAGACCAGTCCAATCTGTCATTAATGTGGTCCCCCACATACTAGTAGGATAGGATCATCTCTACATTCACTCCTTGAAAAGTGACCAGACATAGAGGCTCTTTGGTGTGGTGAAAATCAATAACTAGCTCCTTGGTTTTGCTGATGTTAAGTTTCAGACAATTCTTTCTGCACCAAGAAACACATTTCTCCACCTAACTCTTGTGCTCTGCTTCATTCCGCTTAGCAATACACCCCATAAGTGCAGAATCATCTGAGAATGTATGCAGGTGACATAACCTGGTATAATATTTATAGGGTGTATGGAGTGAAAAGCAGACAGGACTGTTCCTTGTGGTGCTCCAGTGTTGCTCACATCCATATCAGAGACAGAGTACTTGAGTCTCACAAACTGTGGTCTGCTTCACAGATAGTCCATTATCCAGGACACCATAGGCTCATCCACCTGCATAGCTCTGAGTTTACTCCTTAACAGCGATGGTTGGATGATGCTGAATTCACTGGAGAAATCAAAGAACACGATCCTCACAGTGCTGCCAGCTTTGTTCTAATGAGAAAAAGCTTTGGGAAGCAGACCTTTCACCCTAAAGACTGTTCAGATTTGCAACTACAAGTGTTCATCTCATAACGGGATTTCCTGTTTTTGAAGATAAAGTAACCAAATTAAGAATGTCCTAGAGTTTTGTTTCTATAACTGTTGAGAAATTTCCTTACAAGTCCTAATGTAAGTATCTCAAACTCCAGTCCTGGAGGGCCGCAGTGGCTGCCGGTTTTCATTCTAACCTTTTTCTTAATGAGTGACCTGTTTTTGCTGCTAATTAACTTCTTTTGAACTAATTTTAATTGACTTGTTCTTGAAGACAGACCCCTCAGTTATTTATGTTTCCGTAGTTAGCAGTCAAGCAATAATGAGATATAAAATGAGCCAAACACGACCAGCAAACTGTGTCCATCAATATTGGAAAATAGAAAGGGTGAAGGTCTCAGGAATGCTGATTTACTCAGGTCCCCAAAACATTTTACCAGTGCTCTTAGAAAAGTAAAGAAAAAATCAACAATTTTGAAAATGTATGCCATTGCACAAAGAGAGCAGCAACAAGCCATGGAATTAAAGAACGGGTTTAATTAACAACAAGACTTGGTGCCTAATTAAGCAACTGGTCGGAGTCAAATTGGTTGGAGTTTGAGGACCTAACTTAGTTGGTCTTCTGTTGGCTCACTCACTTCACATTTCATTTCTGATTAAGGAAAGAAATGAAACAATTCAGGGGAACGATGAAGAAATTCAGGGGAAAAAATCTTAAAAGAACAAGTCAATTAAAATTAATTCAAAAGAAGTTAATTATCAGCAAGAACTGGTCACTAACAAAGAAAACGGTTTAAGTGAAAACCTGCAGCCACTGTGGCCCTCCAGAACTGGAGTTTGAGATCCCTGTCCTAATGCATGAAGAGTAAAGACAGTGGTAGAGATAATCTTGTTTTTAACTGCTTTTCAGAAGAATATTCAGACAAAGCAGAGGTTGGTACACAAAGAACAGTCATCAATAGCTAAAGCTCACGGAGCAACGCTAAACCTGAATTTGTTAAATGAAACACTGAAGTCTCACATAAAGTCTCTCTTTGAGTCACACAAAGTTCAGACATCATTATGATCACAAGATGTAATATCATGGTGACTGGAACCACCAAAATGGAGGCAAACATGAAAAACAAAAGCACCAAATGGCAGCTATAATGATATCACTGTAAAAACAACAAAAATATTTTAAAAGGTATTCATTTATGCAATCCTGATGTTTTATTTCCCCTTGTTTTGTATAAATGGGATATTTCTGCCACTCCTCTGTTTCTATCTATCTATCTATCTATCTATCTATCTATCTATCTATCTATCTATCTATCTATCTATCTATCTATCTATCTATCTATCTATCTATCTATCTATCTATCTATCTATCTATCTATCTATCTATCTATCTATCTATCTATCTATCTATCTTTAGCTTAGTTTATGTTGAATATATTTTACTTTATGTTACATTGCAATTATTTGGAGTGCTAACAACATGAATTTGGAAAATAATTTGTGCCAATATGAAATGTTATTCCGAATAAAGTCTTGCCACAGGAGAAAAAAAAACGGATCAGAAAGATGTAGTCAATAACAAAAGAAAAGATCTTAACTAAGACTTCAAAAGAAAAATCATCGCCAAAACGTTAACCAGAAATCAAAGCTGAAAAATAACATAGCCAAGATTCTTTAACAAGAAAATTGAATAAAAAAGGAAACGCAAGCAAAGTCTTTGGTCATCTGTAATCTTGGATAGCGATGGTGATGGGACAGAAAGGCAACCTTTTATCCTGTCACTTAAGTGATGGCACACAAGCACTTTGTTGTAACTAAAGGAAAAAAATAAAAAGAAACAACGAGTAACATCAGTAAAAAATAAACCTTCTATTTAAGCCTTTGAAATTGCTGCCAGTATGAACAGCCACTGACAAAGATTAATTCTCCACTACTCAAAATGTCAGTGGAATACACAAAATAATGGTGAAGTATGACAATAGTTTCACAAAAAATTGATGGAAATAGCGAACATGTAAAGATATGCACAGACCGTACGTCTTGGAAAAAACACCTCTGAGACTACCATCATGAACACTGGGGTTCCCCAGGCTGTGTTCTAAGCCCTCTACTGTTCACCTTGTTGACTCGCGACTGCTGTGCCAATTACAACTTGAATCATATCATAAAATTCGCAGACGACACAATAGTAGTGGGCCTCATCAGTAATGACGATGACTCTGCATACAGAAAGGAAGTCAATCAACTCATTGCCTGGTGTGGAAAAAACAACCTGGCACTGAATGACAACAAAACAAAAGAGACCATTGTTGACTTCAGGAGAAAGCACATGCCACACTGGCCACTTACAATCCATGGAAACAGTGTGGAGTCAGTGAGAAGCACCAAGTTTCTGGGAGTGCACATTACAGATGACCTGACATGGACCACAAATACCACTTCTCTTGTCAAGAGGGCACAACAGCGACTTAATTTTCTCTGAAGGCTGAAAACAGCAAACCTTCCCTCTCCTGTCCTCACAACTTTCTACAGAGACACTATAGAAAATATATTGACCAGCAGCATCTCAGTTTGGTATTGTAGCTGCACTGTCGCTGAACAGAAGATACTTCGAAGAGTGGTGAGGACAGCAGAGAAAATCATCGGTCCTCACTCCCATCTGTTCAAGAATTACACTACTCACGTTTCAAGATCAGATCTATTAAGATCATAAAAGATCCCACACTCCCGGCACATGAGCTGTTTGAACTTCTGCCCTCTGGAAAACGTTAACACAGTATGCACTGCGGAACGACCAGATTTAACAGGAGCTTCTTCCCCCAGGCCATCAGAATACTAAACTCTGTTAAATAACCTTTGACCTTTTGCTCTCTTACTTACTGTGCACTTTATTACCACAAATAGGTCTTAAGTTTACATTATATTGTATTGTAATATTGTACAATATTACATTGTCTATATTGTATATATTATGTAGAAATATTGTATCCATATAGTGCAATATCACAATCACTGTGAAATGATGTGCAATATTTTCTTTCATATTATATTTCACCCACAGACTGGCTTACATTTATATATATCTTTTGTTTTTATTGTTTGTACTGTGCTGCCTTGTGCTGTCTTACCTACTTTCTGTGTAAGAAGTGAAATGTTTGTAATGTCTGTATGTTGTCTTGCATGCACCTGTCTTTTATGTGCAAAAAAGCCTGGAGAAATGTAGTTTCGTTCAGCTATGCATCCGTTGTTTTACTGTTGTATGGTATGAATGACAATAAAGTTCACTTACTTACTTACTTATATATGATAAAAAAGCAAGTTCTTCAAATTCTCGGCTGCAGCAGTCATCAAACTTACAAGCAAACTGGCAGGGACATCTGCCAAGCCAGGTATAATACAAAGTGATTGGCATGTCTTTTACATACATGATGACCAGTAGAGGCCCACACGTTGAGTTCTTCATAAGTAAGTGATAAACAGACAACATTGACTCATGGTTACCTCAGGGTTCTTGCAGTGCTTTTACAACATGCCAAAAATACCATGAAGAGAAATGAGTGAGTTTGATAGGAACAGAATTCCTGGACTATTTTGTGCATGTTGGCCATCCAGAAGAAACGGGACAGTGCTAGAAACAATGAACACAGTAGCAATTACTGTTGTCTTTAGTATTTACAATGTCTTTGTGTTGGTGCTTTATTTGCTTGACCAGATCAAATTCCACACAGGTTGATGTTGTTGTGACAATAAAGCATTTACTTACAGCTCAGCTCCAGCACCTATTAGGAAGAACTTAGATGAGCCTGAAGAAAACCACTGCTGAACAATCAGTGGACACATGGAGTTAATTACCCAGTAGTGTGGTTGTGAGCAGGACTTTAGGAACCATGAGGTCTTGACTATTTGGACAATGACAGGTCTTCTATACATGCTTTGTTTATCGAATAGCAATATGGAGTCATATGTAGATTACTTTGTAATGCTTCATCACATAGCTTAAAGCCTTAAAAACTCATAGTGTCTGTGACAACTTCAACAATTGACAGGTTGTGATTGCTAGTTTTGTTTAGAATGGAGTTGAGCTAGAAGAGCCTTAAATACTATGCTGTCATGTTCATTTATTATTCTCATGCTCTCTTTGGCATGATGATTATTGAATTTATACATTTTAATAATGCAAACAACATCTGTGAATGACATTTCTGTGCAATACCCCACCAAAGCAACAGTTGTCACTTTCTGGAACATCATTTCTTATAATAGTAAGATGTATATTCTCATTGAGGCTTTGTTTAACCACAATGTATTGAGGAAATCCTGCCACCAATCATGTGATTCTTCTTCAATAGCTACCCGATGACCCTTTCTAGTACATTCCTGAACCCATTCAGCAATATTTCAAGATTATGCATGTCCCTAAATCTTCCTTCAATACAGCCTTTGTGGAACATTCCAGGATAACAATTACTATCCTCTTCACGCTATCAGAGGACCACTGCAACCTCTAGTGCATATGCTACTTGACGTTTGCCACCTGATTACTGTTTTGGAGGTTATGTTTGGTAATACCCCTATGTGTGGCACCATATTGGTCCAAATATTGCTCCTACATTAAGTTTTGGAATCCTTATTTACTCACATGCTGTCTGTTGTATACTCTGGTTTTCATACAAATTGGCCCAAATATTTTTGGCACATATAATATCAGGTCTATCATAAAATTAAAGAGAACTAAAAAGACTTTTATGGGAATTATTACGACACACAATTACGTGTCAGTTCTTCCCTGGAAGCAAAATTAGAAATTGCCATTTGTGAGGACCATCAGCACATTGGTTTCAGCTCTTTGAATTTTTTCAGTTAGTGTCATTCATTTCAATCGGACTTATTAATTTTAGGACAAACCTTGTACAGTATGTGTGTGTTTTATATACTACTAGCCATCCCTTGTGGCTCTACCTGTGTAGTAGTGAAACAGGACAAACTTTAAAAATCGATAAACAAACATGTATCGCTAGCTAAGCAGCGGCAAAACACAGAGGCAGACTGACTCCCTGCTCCTGATATCATGCTTCCCCCTCCCCTCAGCCCGCTGCGTCTCTCTCGGATTTGCGCAAAATAATCGGTACCGCAACTGAACTATGATTCTTAGCACGATGAGAGAACTCGTAAAATCAACCCGGATTGTTCAAGCAGATTATAAAAAAAAACACGATCTAAATCCATCAAGTAGTTCTCTCATGAAAAGCAGGCAGAAATACTGACAGACAGACATTGGATTTTATATATATAGAAATATGTACACCGATCATCCACAACATTAAAACCACTGACAGGTGAAGTGAATAACAGAAAGTTCTTGAAGATGAAAAAATGGGCAATTATAAGGATCTGAGCGACTTTGACAAGGGGCTAAATTGTGACTGCTAGACTACTTAGTCAGAGCATCTCTAAAACAAAAGGTCTTGTGAGGTGTTCCCAGCATTCAGTGGTTAGTACCTACCAAAAATTATTCAAGGAAGGACAGCCAGTGAACTGGCGACAGGGTCATAAGCACTCAAAGCTAACTGATGCACATGGGGAACAAAGGCTAGCTTATGTAGAACTCATGTAGTATAAATTGCTTAAAAACGTAATGCTGGCCTTGACAGAAAGATGTCAGAACACACAGTGCATCACAGCTCACTGCATATGATGAGGAGTAGCTACATACAGGTCAGAGTGCCCATGCTGGCCCCTGACGAAACCATTTACAATAGCTACGTGAGTATCAGAACTGGAACATGCAACAGTGGGAGAAGGTAGGCTGGTTTAAAGAATCACATGTTCTTTTAGATCAAGTAGATGGCCGGGTGTGTTTGTCATCTACCTGGCAAAGAGATGGCATCAGGATGCACTATAGAAAGAAGGCAAGCCAGCAGAGGCAGTGTATTTGCTGTGGGCAATGTTCTGCTGGGAAACCTTAGGTCAAGGCATTCACATGAATGTTACTTTGATAAGTACCTAAAGATTGTTGTAAACCATGAACACCCATTTATGGCAACGGTATTTCCTCATGGCAGTGACCTCTTTTGCAGGATAATGCACCCTTCCCTACAGCAAAACTTGCTCAGGAATGGTTTGAGGAAAATGACAAAGTGTTCAAGGTGTTGACTTGGCCTCCAAGTTCCCTGGACCTTAATCCCTTCAAGCATATGTGGGATTTTCTGGAAAAATAAATCCAATCTATTGAATCCCTCCTGCCTTGCAACCTAAAGGATCTGCTGCTAATGTCTCCTTCAGAAGTCTTGAGGAGTCCATGCCTCAATGGGCCACAGCAGTTTTGGCAGGTGGTTTTAATGTTGTGGCTGATTGGTGTTTAGATTATTTTAAAAATTTCAGAAGTATATACTAACCTTCTAAACCTGTCCAGTAAGACTAGTATTAGGAAAAACAAAATCAAATGGAAAAAATCGAAAAGAAAATAACATGACAGTGGGTGGAACTATGGAACAGCAGTCAGAGATGCTGCCACAATGATCTAACATCTTGGGTCTGAATCCAGTTGTTGCCTGTTGTTGCCTGTATGGGGTCTGCACATGCCTGCACATTCCTCACGATTTCTACTCCCACATCCAAAAAATGAACAGGTTAGGTTTTCTGATGGCTCCAACTTGGTGACAGCGTGAATGAATAGGCCCCATGATGGGCTGATCCCCTGCCCAGTGACAGTTCCTGCCTTGTTCCCAATGATGGTCGTATGGGCTCTGGCCCATGGTGACTCTAGATTCAATTAAGCAGGTTAGTGTGAATGATATGACAGTAGCTAGGGAAACTGGGAGACGGAATACGAATCTCAGCCCAGATATTGTCTGTGCAGAGTTTGCATGTACTCTCCATGTCATTGTGGCCTTCACTTCAAGTGCTCCATTTTTTAATTATCTAGAGAATGTGAGTGTGAATATACCCTGTGATGGACTGGGACTCCATCTGGAGTAGGTTCCTAGCTTATGGATAAACGTTCTCTGAATTACTCAAGTTTGTGTATCTATAGATGGATAATGAAAAAAAACTTTATTTTATATCACCTTTCAAAGGTGAAAATCCCCCAAACATGCTTCACTGGCAGGTAAAATGTTTGCAAACAGGACAAATTTTATAATTGGAATACAAGCAGGTAAAGTACCGGTGTCCACATTGTGAGCTAGAAGCGGGGCCTAACACTTCATTCAGTGGTTTAAAGATTTAGCTGTTAAGCTACATAATCTGCCTTTTTAAACAAATAGAAATGAAGAGGGGACATGACTGAAGTGTTTAAATTATAAAAGGAATTAGTACTGTAGATCCCAGTTGTCACTTTAAAATAACTTCTTCTATAAGAGTTGGAAACTTGATAGGAGCAAATTTCACAGAAATGTAAGAACATTTTTTTTCATACAAAGAACCACAGACACATTGTTCCAAAGAAGCACAGAATAAATTGCCCAGTGTGTGTTGGAGTGTAAGGACTTTAGGGACCATCAGATCTTGATTTTTATTTTGGACAATCTAGGGGGATAGAATGGGCAAGCTTACTGGGCTGAGCGGAATTTTCCAATGATCTAATAATAACTGCAACAGTAATTTACCTTACAAAATATTTCATGATTTAATGGCTTTAATTACATTTCCTGCATCAGTATTTTCTCATCACATATGAGTTAGTTTAATTGTTAGGAAGAGAAGAGATAGTAGCCAAGAAATCTCCCCAATCTCATGCCCTCGGACATAAACAATCTATCAATAATATAAAGTCAAAATCTGGTGACTTCTAAAATCACTGTCTACTTAGCCTTTTATGCCACTGGATGCCACAAAGGTTGTGATCTCTGTTGAGATAAAGCATTTTGTATATGTGGGGCTTGAGTGTATACCCACAAATAAAAAGCTGCAGTGGTTTCCTCAAGTGGACTTACACAATGTATCCCACAATGAAGTTCCATATCAGAGGCCGAGGTCACCGAGGTAGTTAAAAAGCTCAGAGGTGGCGGGGGCCCTGGGTTCCTCAAGGTTCTGGATGTTGTGGGGCTGTCCTGGCTGACACGTCTCTGTAGCATTGCATGGACATTGGGGGTAGTACCTCTGGATTGGCAAACCGGGTTGGTGGTCCCCCTTTTTAAGAAGGGTGACCAGAGGATGTGTTCCTACTATAGGTGGATCACACTCTTCAGCCTCCCCGGTAAGGTCTATTCAGGGATGCTGGAGACGAGAGTTTGACAGTTGAATCTCGGATTCAAGAGGAACAATGCAGATTCAGTCCCGGCCTTGGAACACTGGACCAGCTCTACATCCTGGCTAGGATCCTGGAGGGGGCATGGGAGTTTTCCCAACCAGTCCACATGTGTTTTATGGATTTGGAGAAGGCATTCAACCATGTCCCTCAAAGCATCCTGTGGGGTGTGCTCCAAGAGTATGGGGTACAAGGCTCGTTGTTACAAGCCATTCAGTCCCTGTACAGGAGGAGCAGGAGCTTGGTCCGCATTGCCGGTAATAAGTCGAACTCATTTCCTGTTGAGGTTGGACTCTGCCAGGGCTGCCCTTTGTCACCGATTCTGTTCATAAGTTTTATGGACAGAATTTCTAGGCGCAGCCAAGGAGCGAAGGCGGTCTGGTTCGGTGACCTCAGAATCTCGTCTCTGCTATTTGACATGGTCCTGTTGGCTTCAACGGACAGTGACCTCCAGCTCTCACTGGAGCGGTTCGCAGCTGAATGTGAAGCAGCAGGGATGAGAGTCAGCACCTCTAAATCCGAGGCCATGGTTCTCTGCCGGAAAAGGGTGGAATGCTCTCTCCAGGTTGGGAACACATTACTGCCTCAAGTGGAGGAGTTCAAGTATCTCGTGAAGGGAAGTGAGGGAAGAATGAAGCAGGAGGTCGACAGATGGATTGGTGCGGCATCTGCAGTAATGCGGGCTCTGCAACGGTCCGTTGTGGTGAAGAGAGAGCTGAGCCAAAAGGCGAGGCTGTCGATTTACCAGTCGATATACGTACCTACCCTCACCTATGGCCACAAGCTTTGGGTAGTGACCAAAACAGCAAGATCACGGATACAAGCGGCCGAAATTAGTTTTCTCTGCAGGGTGGCTGGACTTTCCCTTAGAGATAGGGTGAGGAGTTCAGTTATCTGGGAGAGACTTTGAGTAGAGTCGCTGCTCCTCCACATTGAGAGAAGTCAGTTGAGGTGGTTTGGGCATCTGGTCAGGAGGCCCCCTGAACGCCTCCCTAAGGGGGTGTTCCTGGCATGTCCCAATGGGAGAAGGCCACGGGGCAGACCCAGGACACACTGTAGGGATTATATCTCCTGGCTGGCCTGGGAATGCCTCGGGGTCCCCCCAGAGCAGCTGAAGGAGGTGGCAGGAGAGAGGGAGGTCTGGGCTTCCCTGCTTAGGCTGCTGCCCCCACGACCCGACTTCGGATAAGCAGTGGACAATGGATGGATGTATGGTTACCCTAACAGCATGTCTTGACTGGGCAATGGAAAAACCTGTGTGGGCAGGGAGGAAATGCGGCAACCCTACTCAAAGGAAGCAAACCAAGTCCAAGCTCTGTGAAACACGGGAGCTGCCACGATGTGCTCTGTCTACTACATTACCAGTTTTACAGATTTCCATTCATCCATTCTCTGAATCCACTCTTTCAAGTACAAAGTCAAAGCCTATTTCTGACACTGTGGGTGCATGGTGGGAATTAACACTGGATGGGATGCCATTTATCACCAGTGGACACTTATGGACACACCTTGACAATTGAGAGTTATGACATTTTATGATGTGTGGGAGGATTCCAGCTGAAAAGTACAAGGGGAGAACTTGCAGACTGAATTCTGCAGGTATAGAACAGCACTGAATGAGGGTCCAATTGATTTGAGGGAAAAATGTCACCTGCCATATCTTTCATTTAATCGATCAATTTTGATTTTGGTTAGAACACACAAGCAAAAAGAAACAAGGAAATGCAAGGCCACTCAATACATTTGTGTCCGTTTTGGTTCTCCTCCTTTAAGCTACTCAAGGCTGTAAACATCTTTTGAGAATGTGCTGCTCAAAGCTACAGCTTGATTTTTAATTTTCACTTTCATCAAGGAATGGTGCAGTGGTTGGCACAGCTGCCTCACAGTTTCAGAGTCTTGCACTGCTTGTGTAGAATTTGCATCTCCTATCTGAGTTTTTATTTTCTTCAGCTTCTCTGCCTTCGCACAAAAAATATGTGTGATTTGTGATTTGTTAATATTTTTTGATTTGCTAGGGTTAGTGTGCCTGGCACCCAATGAGGGATTAGTTCCTGCCAACATGCCCAGTACTTCCAGGATTGACACCAGTTCCCTGTGGTCTTAAAATGGATAAATAAGTCACCCTTCTGGCTCAGTCTCTGTCTGTTCAGGTCCCTTTGTGATCATGTGTGGAGTACAGCACCTTTATCTCTAAATAGACTCAGTGGCTGACCACACGTAATGTTAGTCGGCCCCAAGCTATTGTTATTTTATCCTGTTTTGTTGCCACCTCAGGAACTTTGATTTGTCCATCCATATATTTTCCAGATCTTCACATCCCTGGAGCAACAGGCACAAATCGTGGGCCAAATGAGGATGGATGTCCTCAAAACAATATCAATTTGCTAAACAGTATGCCTTTCATTTATGTGGGGAAACCCATTTGAACATGGGGAGAACATGTAATCGCCATACAAAAAGAACAATAACGTTGAGGGTTTGAGATGCTAACCTTGGCATTCCCCACTCCATGGCCACTCTTGAGCTTGACTTATTTTGTTTATTAACTTCATCAGTAAAGCAGTGGTTTGTGTTGCTACATCTTCACAGATGAAGAATCCTGGATTTAAATCCAGCAGCAAGTTGTTGTCTCTGTGGAGTGTGCAGGTTCTCCATGTGTCCCATTGGGTGATCCATTTATTCTCCAAAGATATGCAGCTTTGGTTAACTGACACCTCTAAACAGGCCCTAACCCTTGCCTGCTTCTATCTATCTATCTATCTATCTATCTATCTATCTATCTATCTATCTATCTATCTATCTATCTATCTATCTATCTATCTATCTATCTATCTATCTATCTATCTATCTATCTATCTATCTATCTATCTATCTATCTATCTATCTATCTATCTATCTATCTATCTATCTATCTATCTATCTATCTATCTATCTATTCTTATATGCTCACTGTAAAAGGTGATGTATATATGTAGATAAATTACAATTTGGCAATTTATTAGATATTTTTTATTTCTACATTTTACATTTTACCTGTGTCTGTGCCTACTGTCCTTCCACATCCTAATGATACAAATGTTGGCCATGATTATACACCTACATAGCCAACTATCTGTGTTCCACCAGTATTTCAGTTAAAACAATGCATTTTTATTTGTTTTCTGTCCCTAAACTATCTTGCGTTCACATGATTTTCCTGAAACACTAGGATGCAATGAGACAGAAGTTTATTCTATCATTGTGATCGTACTGGATGGGCTTCTGAATTTCCAAATTTTGCCTTTTAACATGCATCTAAGAGGTATGGTTGGACAAATAAAGTTCTATCTATCTATCTATCTATCTATCTATCTATCTATCTATCTATCTATCTATCTATCTATCTATCTATCTATCTATCTATCTATCTATCTATCTATCTATCTATCTATCTATTCTGATATGCTCACTATAGAAGGTGGTGTATAAAGTAAAGATTTACTCTCAAACTGTTATATGCTATTTACCTTGTTTTAAATAAGTTTACAATATATGTAGATAAATGACAATTTAACAATTTATTAGATATTTTTAATTTATACATAGCAGTCTTTCAAGGAATAAAAATAACCGTTTATTGTATATAGCACCTTTCTGTAGTGAATAAATTCTCAATGTACTTTACAGAGCTGTATTTTTTACACAGTATATAGTATTTTTAAGTACACATTAGCAAATAATTTTACATGTAATTTAATATTTCTTTTGAAATGTATTCTCATTTTCTAAGTAAAGTTCCTTGGGATGATGTAACCTAATGGTGCTACATTAAATAATGATTGATTGATTGATTGATTGATTGATTGATTGATTGGTTGGATGGTTGGTTGATTGACAGGTGCAGCTCTGATTGGCATGCTGGGGCAGCAGTTAGGAGACAGGGTTCAAATTCCAGACAAAATGATTCTTTGTGTTGAAATTGCATGTTGTCCCTGGGTCTGCATTGGGTTTATTTCCATTAACTTCATGTGTCATGCATGTCCCCCGTCATTTTAAACTGGCATTGTTTAAGTGAATGTGCCCCCATGATGGACTAGCAACCCTTCCAGGACTCATTCCTGCCTTGAGGCAGGCAGCATGACATATAAGATACAGTGCTGGACAGTAAACCACAGAGGCTGCTGGCTCAGTCTGTTCCTCTGCCCCACTGTGTCACCCTGAGCATGTCACTTAACCTACCTAAAAAATACCATTGTAGAATGGACCTGTAAAGCGTCTTGGGATGGTTTTCACTATAGGAAGGGCCTATATAAAATAAAGTCTGTTTGCTTTGAGCAACCTGTATTGGAATAATTAAGTAAAAGAAGTGCATGGATACTAATCATTCCAAGGTGCTTCATGTATGTTAAGACAGACTCCCAAATCATTTTTGTTCATTTTACTGTGCTGTTTTGTCTTGCCTGCCTTGCACTGTAGGCTCTCCATTATCTACAGATTCAAATTCAAATCAGTTTATTGGCACAAAGTGCCATTCAGAAGAGTTGAAGTAGGCTCAGCACAAACAGAAATATTCAGCCAGATAAAATTCATAGAGTAGCTGAAGTCCAATAAGGGGGCTGCTTTGAAATGCAAGTGGTGCTGAATCCTGTTCTGGGGATACTATGTGTGTAACACACACATACACGACTGAGGGCATTGTTCGGATTTTAAATGTTTTAGCACATCTAAATCTGGATAAAGAGAACAACACTCCAAAATGAGATAAAGCTGATAAAATAATCTGTATTATTTATTTATTTTTCTTGTTAGTTATGTTGTTTGCTAGTCTAAGAAAAGTTCAAAAAGAGGAAGCATGTTTCATTCAGAGCCATCAGAATCAATTCAATCAAAGGTCCCACACTTCTAATATACCCTGTATAAAAAAAATTAAAAAGCAATCACAAAAAAGTTTAGACTTACCCGTTCAGCAAGCAAAGTCATAAAGCAGAGCAATTCTAATAAAAAGAGGATCACTTGCCAGCGGAGGCTCATGTCCATTCCTACAACTTGCCCAGGTTGTTGAGGTATGCAGAGCAGTGGACGACTTCACTAGACTGCATCCTCCTGCCCCGTCGCTCACTCCCTTTTAACATCCTCTGAAGCCCCACTCATTTTCCTGTGTCAGAGAGACACGCAGCACTTTCAACCCCCAGACCCTGATGGCTCCTTTCGCAGACAGGAAAAATAGGCAAACATGGCTGAAATTTGTTCAAACAAACAGCAGAAACCCCTAGAAAGTAGAAAAAAGAAGGATTTCCTTAAACAGGAATAAAAAGCAGGCACTCCAGAGAAAGCAGCGAGGGGGGAGGGTTTGGGAGTAGAATCTCCCGTTTTGCTGAAGGCTCAGTTAGTGTTTCCAATGCAGTCATGGTGAAAGCTGGGCATTTTGAAATGGGCTCTGAATGACCCTCTGGGGGAAGTTGAAACATGCATGAGAGAGAAAGGTCCAAAAACTGGGTGCCATTGACTGGACCATGGTTTTGTGCCAATAGGATAAATAAGAATTGGGATACGACATTTTAACAGGGGTGTGAACACCATAACAGAACTGTGGATTTGTTGTTTTAAATGTGCCTGAGGGCATACATGCATCTATCTATCTATCTATCTATCTATCTATCTATCTATCTATCTATCTATCTATCTATCTATCTATCTATCTATCTATCTATCTATCTATCTATCTATCTATCTATCTATCTATCTATCTATCTATCTATCTATCTATCTATCTATCTATTATATAGTGCCTTTCATCTATCTATCTATCTATCTATCTATCTATCTATCTATCTATCTATCTATCTATCTATCTATCTATCTATCTATCTATCTATCTATCTATCTATCTATCTATCTATCTAATATATTGTCTTTCTATTCTATTTAATATAGTGCCTTTCTAATCTATCTATCTATCTATCTATCTATCTATCTATCTATCTATCTATCTATCTATCTATCTATCTATCTATCTATTATATAGTGCCTTTCATCTATCTATCTATCTATCTATCTATCTATCTATCTATCTATCTATCTATCTATCTATCTATCTATCTATCTATCTATCTATCTATCTATCTATCTAATATATTGTCTTTCTATTCTATTTAATATAGTGTCTTTCTAATCTATCTATCTATCTATCTATCTATCTATCTATCTATCTATCTATCTATCTATCTATCTATCTATCTATCTATCTATCTATCTATCTATCTATCTATCTAATATATTGTCTTTCTATTCTATTTAATATAGTGCCTTTCTATTCTATCTATCTATCTATCTATCTATCTATCTATCTATCTATCTATCTATCTATCTATCTATCTATCTATCTATCTATCTATCTATCTATCTATCTATCTATCTATCTATCTATCTATCTATCTATGTTAGACGCAACAAAAGAAAGTTGCACTCTTTCACCTCCTGTTAGAGACTGCTATAGAAATCAGTCTTTGCATTACTTTATTTATTTTCTTGCTCCCCAACAGACACGGTTCCTTTACTTTTCATCGACCTTCATCATTGTGCTGCCTTACCAAACCCAAGGCCAGACTATAAGCACGGTCTACTTCATAAAGATGGGGTTGTTTGCTAAAGTCAAATGATAAATCATTTGATGGAACTCTGCCTCCTCGAGAGCCCTCCAGAAATTATCAGCTGGTTCATCTCTGCTGTTTCATACTTTTGCATACCTTTTTATTGTCTGATTGAAATCTGCTCGATGACAGCCCCTGAACCCTGCTTGTCGCTCGCCTGTCCAAATAGACCCAATTTAATGAAAAAGTGAGCAAGACATGCAATGCATTCTTCTGACCTTAAATTGAGCCGACTGTTAGATTTTATATTCATTATGCTTGTGACAGAATCAATATAAGCAGTTATTAAAATATTTTAATTTGGAAAGTAGACAAAAATAGCCAAAACACACTCATGTGTAAAAATATACCAAAGGGCACTGAGAGCAGATCTTCAAGGTTATGTGAAGGTTGATTTTGGATAGAGAAAAAAATTAAAAATTAAGAAGATGATGACACAGATTCTGCAATGGACAACAATGGATCCTGTCTTGTATTCTGTGCTGCTGGGATAGGTCCTGGCTGCCCACGTCCCTTAAATGGATTAAACAGAAATGTGAATTAAAAAATACACAAATGTTCAGATCAAAATAAATAAGAACAGTATTTTTATATTTCTTCATGCAGCTAAATTAAACCCACCTCTATGACACTGATTAGGAAAAAAATGGACATTAAAATGGTTCAATGGATCTTTATTTATAAGGTGCTGTTGAAAGTGCCCACTTTCAGATAGTATTGTTACAGTCACTACAATAATATGCATAACCATACAAATCAATCCACTGAATAACCTTACTGTGTTTTCTTCATTGGGTGTGTACATGTAATACAGAAGCTAAGCGAGGCAAACTGGAATTTCCTTTATTTGTTGCTCAGTAAGTATAATGTGTTTCATTGCACTGCAGTAAGTCAATTCCTGCCATGCTGAGCCACCTTATTACATAGATAGATAGATAGATAGATAGATAGATAGATAGATAGATAGATAGATAGATAGATAGATAGATAGATAGATAGATAGATAGATAGATAGATAGATAGATAGATAGATAGATAGATGTTTTGGGGTCTGTCTTAACATACATGAAGCACCTTGGAATGATCCATGCACTTCTTTTACTTAATTATTTCAATACAGGTTGCTCAAAACAAACAGACTTTATTTTATATAGGCCCTTCCTATAGTGAAAACCATCCCAAGGCGCTTTACAGGTCCATTCTACAATGGTATTTTTTAGGTAGGTTAAGTGACATGCTCAGGGTGACACAGTGGGGCAGAGGAACAGACTGAGCCAGCAGCCTCTGTGGTTTACTGTCCAGCACTGTATCCTATATGTCATGCTGCCTGCCTCAAGGCAGGAATGAGTCCTGGAAGGGTTGCCACTCCATCACGGGGGCCATTCACTTAAACAATGCCAGTTTAAAATGATGGGAGACATGCGAGGCACATGAAGTTAATGGAAATAAACCCAATGCAGACCCAGAGACAACATGCAAACTCGACATAGAGAATCATTTTTTCTGGAATTTGAACCCTGTCTCCTAACTGCTGCTCCAGCATGCCAATCAGAGCTGCACCTGTCAATCAACCAACCAACCAACCAATCGACCAACCAATCAATCAATCAATCAATCAATCAACCAATCAATCAATCAATCAATTAATCAATCATTATTTAATGTAGCACCATTAGGTTACATCATCCCAAGGAACTTTAATTAGCAAATGAGAATTCATTTCAAAAGAAATATTCCATTACATGTAAAATTATATGCTAAAGGGTACTTAAAAATACTATATACTGTATACAAATACAGCTCTGTAAAGTACATTGAGAATGTATTCACTACAGAATGGTGCTATATACAATAAACGTTTATTTTTATTCCTTGAAAGACTGCTAAGTATAAATTAAAAATATCTAAGAAATTGTTAAATTGTCATTTATCTATATATATTGTAAACTTATTATTTAAAACAAGGTAAATAGCATATAGCAGTTTGAGAGTAAATCTTTACTTTATACACCACCTTCTATAGTGAGCATATCAGAATAGATAGATAGATAGATAGATAGATAGATAGATAGATAGATAGATAGATAGATAGATAGATAGATAGATAGATAGATAGATAGATAGATAGATAGATAGATAGAACTTTATTTGTCCCACCATACCTCTTAGATGCCTGTTAAAAGGCAAAATTTTGAAATTCAGAAGTCCATCCAGTATAATCACAATGATAGAATAAACTTCTGTCTTATTGCATCCTAGTGTTTCAGGAAAATCATGTGAATGCAAGATAGTTTAGGGACAGAAAGCAAATAAAAATGCATTGTTTTAACTGAAATACTGGTGGAATGCAGATAGTTGGCTATGTAGGTATACAATCATGGCCAACATTTGTATCATTAGGATGTGGAAGGACAGTCGGCCCAGACACAGGTAAAACAGGGGCTGGTAGAACTGTAAAATAGAAGTGGTAAGCACAGCACTACCATGTCACCCAAAACAAAAATTAAAATAGAAAGCTAGAGAGTAGCAAAGCTTGCATCATGTACAATGTACTGCACATCTGTTTTTCTATGTCTTTCCATCTGAATGGATTTTTTCCTGCTCTGAACTATAAATGTAGCTGCAGTCAGTCCCAGGAGCATCAAGAAAGACCAAAACTGTGATGGAATGTCAATTCAAAGTAGGGTACATCCCCACTCATTCACACAGAGGGAGTTTGGAGTTTATTTCACACATACAAAAGGCCATCCAGCTCATTAGGTTCATTTTGTTAGAAAATTCTAACTTGCGTGTTTCTGAAACCTGGTGAAAACCCAAAAGGGAAACTGGGAAAATGTGTACACTGCACAATGAGAGTAACTTCATCAATAATTAAGCACAAATCATTGAGGTTCTGAAAGAGAAACCCTAATCACAGAGTCTTTGCACTGGCCAGACAGAGAGACAGATGTGAAAATGGAGTCAATTTCTTTTCTTTTTCTACCTGGCAGTAAAATGAGGGTCTTACTGCTGTACTTCAGCTTTAATCAGAACATTCAAGCAGTGCATAAAGCTCTCCATCCATCCATTCGTTTCTCTGGTTGAGAGAACTGGAGCCTATTTCAGCAGTGCTTGGTGCAAGCCATTACCAGGCAGAAACACACAGACTTATTCACACCGGGACAACCCTAATTAATTTCAAGATGACTGCTTATCTTTCTTCAATAAAAAAAGTTGCCCATATGCTGTGCTGTGAAGTTAACAAAAAAAAAAAAACAGGAATGAAAATATGCAAAGAATGGAAAACAATGTGACACCATACAGGACTGTAATGAATATTGACAGCAGCAGCAGATGGCTGTGTGAAGAAATTCAGTTTGATCAAAGAGAATCTGCAGGATATAAAGCTAAAGTGCAAGCGAAAGCTGGCTGCAGGAGCTTTTGCAAGGGAGATCTAAAAGAAAGGACATCCCTTGTTCAATCTATCAGTAAAATAATTAAGCTTCAACTTCTAAGATACAGCAAAACTAACCATTGTCATGTCGATTTTTTTGTTTCCTGCTTTTCCTGTTCCAGTTCATTAACAGCTTTTGGACACAGGAAAAGGAATGCCTTATGTAAGAGGATTTTCTGAGAAAGTTTTGTTTTTCTTCCATATTCAATGCTAGCAATCATTTTGTACAATTTAGAGTACTAAGGAGCAGGAACTTCTCTCTGTTGTATTGTGCATTGTGCATCTCAGAGCAGACTCATGTACAGTATATCCAAACGGGGCCATTTTAATGAAACAAAATAAAATAACATGCAAATCTTTTGGGATGTGGGAGGAGAATCTGAGTATCTGGAGAAAAATCCATACAGACATTAAACACACGAACCTGCAGACTCCACACAGATACCACTTACTTTTAAAAGTTGTAAGGTTTCCGCTATACCTACGTGACTTGGTGTTTTGTTTCGTATGTTACTCTTGCTCTTTGTACAATCCCTGGCTTTAGCCTTAAATTCACTTACTCTTTAACTTCAACCTGTGCCAGAAAATACATGATTCACAATTTAACTGAAAGAATTCTTTTGGATTTACTTTTTTAATACTTTTAAGAACTTTGGAAACCTTAATTAGGTCTCCACATACTGCTCAAGACTAAACAAGTTTGTCAACATGTTCAACATGTCCTAAAGAAGCACTACAATCATCAGGTAGAAGGGTCCTTTCATTTGATTGGCCAGCCCAGCACTGACTCAGCTGTAGAATTCAATTAATTCAATTAACTATCAGTATCATTCATGGTGGCTCCGTACTTTCTCTTTTGTTCTTTTTCCGGTTTTCTGTGGTGGCGATCTGCGTCACCACCACCTGATCAAAGCAAAGTGATGTCCCTACATTGATCAAGTTCTTCCATGTGAACCCTGAATACCATGAGGACTGATTGAGATCATTTATGTTAGGTAGAATGCCTAGAGGGGTCTGGGCGGTCTCGTGGCCTCGGAACCCCTGCAGATTTTATTTTTTTTCTCCAGCAGTCTGGAGTTTGTTTTTTTTGTTTTTTCTGTCCTCCCTGGCCATTGGACCTTACATTTATTCTATGTTAATTAGTGTTCCCTAATTTTATTTACTTATTTTATTTTGTCTTTTTTCTCTTTCCTCATCATGGAAAGCACTTTGATCTCCATCATTTGTATGAAAATGAGCTATATAAATAAATGTTGTTGTTGTTGTTGTTGTAGAATGACCAATAGGGGCGAAACAGCTTGCTGGATGTGGACTCTAGAAGTCTGACCGTGTCTGGCTTGTCAGTTAGCTGGTGGACAGCTATTGTTGTGTATTAGTTTTATTAATTAGGTTCTACTTCGTGTTTGATGTATTTTAACAAATCTGTATCCTCATATGTGATAGTTCTGTATTTAGTGAGTGCTATAATCTATTCTTGCATTTTGCCCCAAGAGTTGTCATGGTGTTCTGGGCCTGCACTTGGTGAGGCACGCTGTGCAACGACAAAGTACTTTGTACTATTATATTATGTTTCTGAGATAGACTTGCCAGCTAGCTCTGTGAAGAAGATTACTCGTGTCCTGTTCTGTGTATTGTATTGTATTGTATTGTATTGTATTGTATTGTATTGTATTGTATTTACCTCATTTTCTGAGACCCATTGCACACCCAACCTACCTGGAATGGGGTATCTCTTTGAACTGCTTTTCCCAAGATTTTTTCCATTTCTGTTCTCTACAAGAGTTTTATTTTTTGGGAGTTTTTTCTTAGGGAATCAAGACTGGGGAGCTGTCAAAAAGCATGGCCTGTTAAAGCCCATTGAGGCACTCTTTGTGTGATTATGAACTATCCAAGAAATAAATTGTTGTTGTTGTCATTAAGTCCTAAGATGACCTTGGTTGCTCTCCTCTGTACAGCTTCAAGTGCTTCTCTGCCTTTCTTGTAGTGTGCTGACCAGAGTTGCACAAAGTACACCAGATGCGGTATCACTAGTGCATTATATAGTCTGAGCAGAATATCTCTTTATTTATTTTCAGTCATTTTTACAAGTTAACCTAACATGTTATTCACCTTTTAATTGCTTCTGTGCTTTGCGTAGATAAGAAGAATCCTGATTCCATGTAAATCACTACATTATTGTAGTGGCTACTTCCTGTACAGCATCATCTGGCACTTTTTATTTATACTTCAATATTTCCCCCTTTGTATTGCACTTTAAACTTCTCTATATTAAACTGCATTTCCCACATGTTTGCCCAGTTTCAAAAATTATGCAGGGATTTTCATTTGTTTTTGTTACTTCCACGTATCTGTCATCCTTCTAGTTTTGGTATCATCTGCGAATGTCACAAGCTTACTACACAATATCAGAATCAATATTATTAATATAAATTGAAATAACAGCAATCCAAACACAGCTCTCAAGGGGCTGAGAGAACCGAGGAACTCCACTAATGACCTCACCTCACATGGAGCATTGGGTAAGCTGCCTCTGGTAATAAAGGCTTTTAATTTAAAATTAATCTTTGATGTGGACCTGAAAAAAATGTCATATGATTAACCTTTGTGTACTACTCCAATTCCCTGTCCAAAATTGTAAAAGAATGGTTTGGCAGGAGATTCCTCTCACATAATAACGCTGTTATTTTGTATACTACATTAATTCTTTCTTAGTATTCACCACATCCAGTTTTGTCTGAAGCCCATCTTTTTCTTATGATTATTTGCTTATTACGTTAAGCTGTTTAGTGGTGCTGAGAGTTCTTAATATCTTAATGTCAGTCTTTATCTTGGCAACTACTGTGTATTGTAGATGGAGTTTACATAATAAAAAGGGGATCAAATTCTTGGGGTCTCGTGTAACTGAGCTGCTCCCTAACTATAATTCCTCTTACTATTTTTATTACTTTGATGGAACTTCTGTCTTACATTAAGTCTACATAATGACTGAGGTCAATTATGTTTTCTAAACATTTCTTGTTTTGGTGTTTGAGCTTACATTTTCTGTATTTGGTTTCTCAAGTAATCCTAGTTTTGAAATTTAAGTGACTTGTAAGTTTTTTCATTATTTAAATATATTTTAATTTTGGTGTTGCTTTGAATTTCTTTCATTCTTCTTTTAAGTGTACTTCCATTGTCATTTTTCTTTCTTTTTTGAATGTATCATTTTCTTTACCAACATTCTTCTAGCATTTAGCAAAAATGTAAGAAATTCAATTAAAAATCTGATTTGGTTTCTCTGTACCCAGTTTACTTTATTACAGAAGCATTCCATTAGAATATTAATACATTTTAATTCAGTTGTTTATGCCACATAGTATTGTTCTTAATTAAGATCTGAGTATTTGTTAAATTAAAACACACCTGAAGCTCTCATTTTTAAGTTTGATAGAGCCCTTTGTGCCTGATCCAATAATTTGATATACTTTATTAATTTCCTAGGGGGAAATTAAAGACCATGTACACTCCATACAGACTGCAGCCAATTATGGGATTCAAACTCGAGATGCTATGCCTACAAGGCAGCAACACTAACCACTACTCCATCCCACTTCTTCTTAGTTCCCATAAAAGTAGGCCAATAGATACTAATATACTGGGCAAGCCAGGAGATTTATTATCAGATATTTTGTGAGTGATAACCTCTTCCCTGATATGTTACCTGGTTAGAAAGCGAGCTACGGGACATATTTATGCTTTTTATCTCGTTGGCACCTTAACACTCGATGCCCATTGTTGAACTAGCTGCCTGTGACAGTATGGATGTTATTCTTCAGGTGGAGGACCTTAAAACTTGCTTAAAGAAGGGTAAGAATTTTCCTTTTTATTGCCCATAAAATGTGCATTATAACAAAGAGCTGATAATCTTAGAACTGAGTTCTACCAGCCTCTTGTTATCATTTGTAGTCCACAGACAGATTCTACCAAATGATAGACATTTTTTCCATGCAGGATATCCTCTAGAAAGAGCAAAGGATTTCAAACTGTCACAAAATGTTAATAATTGCCTTTTTGGTTTGTACCACACATGCCAACTGTCAAGTTTCATTTGAAATATGTGTCTGTGCTTAAAGTCCTTTGCTGACAGCTGGGATAATTGGCCTTTGGTCCAAAGGATGTACAGTATGGTGATCTTGATAAGCTTGGACTTTTTAAATTGCTCACTCTAACAGATGTGATTTATAAAGCTGCAGTAAGCCTTGGAAGTTAGTGGTTGAGGTGCTGGACATAAACGGTTCAAACCTCAGACCCTAAGCAAGTCCTTTAATCTGCCTGTAAACAATAGTACAGTAATGCATTTTCATATTGGAAGTTACTTTGCAAGTGAGGATTACAAATAAGGAATAATAATTTGATAATTGTCCAAAGAGGGACACTGGGTTCAGCTTCATTACAACTCTCATAAGAATAATCTGTTTTATTTCATTGTATTTTTTATAAATCATACAATGCTTTGCTTGCTAATTATAAACTAATTGAATGCACCATATTTTAATATAACAATATACGGTTTAACTCTAAATATACCTTCTAGGAAAATTAACAGTATTTTTTATTGACATGACCTGATCACCTTGCAGAACATCTTCAGTGCAAGGATAATTCAAGGAACCACTGTGGGAGGGTTTTTTCACCTCCTGACATCAAGTTCTACAACAATTTAAATGTTGGGATTTCTGCAAATTAAATATTGTGAACTTAATTATCTATCTATTTATTGTAAATGGGTGGACAAACATCAAATTGCGATGAAGGAGTATTGGGACACCAACTGGGCAACCCTATGTAATAGTAAAGCCAAAAAACAAAGAGAGCATTGTGGTGCAACATAAATATTGGTCATAACAACCCAAAAACAAAAGATTCACCATTCTGAAGAAATGAGTTTCGTCAATCTTGAGCTCTGCCCTGTTTGAGGTTCAGATCATAGTGTGGTTCTGATCATAATGAGCTGCCACTTTCTGGGGATCATCTACTTTTATGAAGCCTACTTGGGGTGGTATGGATGGAGTTACGTGTCTTCACTGGGTGAAAGTGAAGATACAGTTAGTGACAGCACCCTCCTCTCATCTCGGAGTGGTATCGCTTACCTTAGCAGACCCAGAAAGAGGATCCCCAAGTCCACATACATGAATCTATCTATCTATCTATCTATCTATCTATCTATCTATCTATCTATCTATCTATCTATCTATCTATCTATCTATCTATCTATCTATCTATCTATCTATCTATCTATCTATCTATCTATCTATCTATCTATCTATCTATCTATCTATCTATCTATCTATCTGTTCCAACTTCTGTTCTGTTTTTGTGTATTCTGCTTAGGCTACATTGCAGTTTCCATTTTTCACAAATTTTCAATAGGTTTCCATCCCAAAGTAAAATGGAAAAGAAACAATCCAAATTTCTACACGTATACCTACAAGAAACACAAATTCAGAAGCTCAATCCAGTATATTAAGTAAGGGAAAGATGTAAATAAACAACAACAGGACTCTGTAAACCACTAGGTCATGATAGATCATCGTCTTTATAAATTTTAATTACAAAATGATTCAATAACTATCACACACGTAAGTTAACATAATCTTTGGGACTTTCATTACATTTTTCTGAACATTCATTGCATTTAACCTTGCATTCCAAAGGCTTCCCTGCGTCTGTATGTGAGTCTCCTTCATACCCCCAAAATAATGAGTATATTAAAGCAGCTGGCATTTGCAAATTTGCTCTGTGTGGTTGAATTTGAGCGTATCTTGCAATGGCCTCTTATCCAGTCTGGAGACTGCTTGCACCCATTAACCCATCTTTTTGAATACTGTGAGGTAAAATTAACTTTAGAAAATGAATCCTAGCTGGGAAGAATTGTATAGCTAGAGGAAGATATAAATGATGTGCCAGACCACACTAACTTCATTTGCACAAAAGGCACAAAACTGATTGCTTTAAAATCTGTGAGAATAACCACTGCAGGCTAAACTTGAAGCCCGTTTTCCAAGAAGGGACACGGTGCAATACAACTTTGGCCTGGACAAGCTACCAAATTATTTGAAGAGAAGTTTGTGTGCTCAGCTGGAAGGCAGGAAGTTGGTAGAAACCTCATTATTATCTTAATTCAACAGGATCGCTATGGAAACTGGCACATACATGTTGTCGCTCACCTCGGGGTGAAGGAAATCCCTTCACCTTGCCATCTTTGTGAAATTTGGATAGTAGGAGGTTAAACATTCTATAGATGCAACACTTTTCCTGTCAATTTGAATTTAACGAGTACAAGACTGAACTCTGTGTCACAGAGTGAACTACAAACCCAGTACAAACATATGGAGTCAAAACAAAGCCAAATGGCACCAGTACTTTGCATTGGAAATGAAAGTTCTCAAAGTACAACTACTTTCCCATATTAGAATGTTACAGCGTCTCATTAGTGGAAATAACTATAATGCGGCCAACATACAGGGAGGGGACGCTGGCGCACGCATGCTGTTGCCGCTCCACCCTGTTAACAACACTTTTCGCAAAATTTGTCTTAATCCTACACTTTCTTACGCTTGTTTTATTTCCTTTATTGTACATATAGTTCATGGATGGAGTTGACTCGAATGTATGGATTTGGTTTAATTTTTATAGATTTTATGGACTTTACTTTGACTGGGAACAACTGAATCTGTGGATCGCGGGACGAGACCTATGAACATATCTTTGTACCTGCTGATGTAGGAGTCTGGGATGATCTGTCTCCTTGATTATATTTGCTATACTGGTCTGCTCTCCATTCATTTTACTGTGCTCTATGACTAAGAACTGATCTGATGTTCATACCCACCTGGCTTGTGGCTCCAGGGTGATCACGCCTATAATACCCAGCGTTACTGTTTATGGCTGTTTGTTGGAACCTCTAAATCCTGCTACCTCCTCCTGCTATGCATTCTGCTGCTTTGCTATTGCCACTCACCTAGGCTACTGCACCCGCCTATCCTACTGGCTCCGCTGTGCTGTGCTGTGCTGCTTCTCCACGGCTATCAGATAAGTATTGCTCAGTATCATGCTGAAATACTCTCATGACAAACTCCTTCATATTAAACAGTTTGTCCAGAGCAAATGGTCTGACCGGAATAGCCTAAAAGACAATGGTATTTTACGGCACCCGAAATATGTACATTGCGGGTCAGGTCGCCGCCACTGCCGGGCAGCGAATGAAAAGACCACTGGCGGCATTTGCTCAGGAATATGCCATCCTACTCATGGCCCTGGAAATGGAAGTGCCAGTGTGCCAAATTTACATTATGTGAAAATAAACTCTGATCATGGCTCTCTGCAAATAGAAGCCTCATCAACTAATATTGCATTGTTTAATTCGAGATCTCTTAAAGGCAAAGCATTGGTGCTGTCAGAATTCATCATTGACACCAAACTTGATACACTGTGTTTAACGGAGACTTGGCAAAAACCTAATGAATTTACCTCTCTCACGAAGGTGACACCTCCAGGATTCACTTTCCACACAGAGCCTCACAGCTCAAGACAAGGTGGTGGACTTGCAGTAATTGTCAGAATGTATTTACACATCAAAAGAGTCCCAATTGACTGTGCACTGTCTTTCGAGTGCCTGGCTTTTAAACTAATAATGGAATCAGGTCCCGTCACACTCATTGTTCTTTATCGTCTTCCAAAATACAATGCATCCTTCTTATCTGATCTGACTGAACTTTTAACTCACTTAAGTTCCTTTTCCCAGAGAGTTATCCTTCTTAGTGATTTCAACATCCATATTGATATCCCCACATCTAAACTGAGAAATGAATTCCTATCCTTACTGGACTGTTTTGACTTGACACAACATGTTGATTTTCCCACCCACTCTGGCGGTCATATATTGGATCTGATTTGCACTTCTGGACTATCTGTTGCCAACATTTACAGCGCTGATTTGGGACTCTCTGACCATAAAGCAGTATTTTTCACTGTCTCACTATCTCTCCCTCCTTTTACCTGTAAATGACAAATTTCTTACAGAAACCTTAAAAATATCTGTCCGTCTATCCTTTCTGGATCCATTTCTGATCTTTTACTGTCTTCACCTATTCCACCAACACTAGATAGTCTTGTTGACCACTATAACTCAGCCCTTCATTCAGCATTAGATAAAACAGCTCCTTTAAAACATAAGGAGGTTTCTTTTAAACGTTCAGCTCCTTGGTATAACTCAGAATTGCGATCTATGAAAGCAGCTGGCCAACGCCTTGAGAGAATGTCACATAAGTCTGGCCTCACCGTGCACATCCAGGCTTTCTCTGACGACCAAAGAGCTTACAGAAAAGCACTAACTGCTGCCAAGAACACCCATTTTTGGCAGAATAATAGAAAGTGGCCACAATAACCCAAGGGTTTTGTTTTCTGTAGTTAATAAACTACTCAAACCCACATCTGGCCAAATTACCTCTTCTACTGAAGTCTGTGAGAAATTCCACCACTTTTTCCGTAACAAAATTAAAGATCTAAATAATTCAACTAACATAAACACATCATCTGTTTATATCTTTCCCTGCTTTCTCACTCCATCCAGCTCCTTCTCTAAGTTCTCATCAGTCACATCTGCTTTTGTTAATGACCTGCTTTGTAAGATGAGGCCGACTACTTGTGTACTGGACCCCATCCCCAGCACACTACTTAAATCCTGCCTTCATGCCATAATCCCGACTGTTACAACAATAATAAACTCGTCCCTTGACACTGGCTTTGTGTCGCTCACTTTTAAAATCGCTTCTGTAACCCCAATGTTAAAAAAGTCTGGCTTTGATGCTGACATTCTTAACAATTTTCGGCCTATACAGTAATCTCTCCTCCATCGCGGGGGTTGCGTTCCAGAGCCACCCGCGAAATAGGAAAATCCGCGAAGTAGAAACCATATGTTTATATGGTTATTTTTAGAATGTCATGCTTGGGTCACAGATTTGCGCAGAAACACAGGAGGTTGTAGAGAGACAGGAACGTTATTCAAACACTGCAAACAAACATGTGTCTCTTTTTCAAAAGTTTAAACTGTGCTCCATGACAAGACAGAGATGACAGTTCTGTCTCACAATTAAAAGAATGCAAACATATCTTCCTTTTCAAAGGAGTGCAAAGCAAGCAGTCAAAAAAAAAATCAATACGGCTTTTTGGCTTTTAAGTATGCGAAGCACCGCCGGTACAAAGCTGTTGAAGGCGGCAGCTCACACCCCCTCTGTCAGGAGCAGGAAGACAGAGAGAGAGAGATAGAGAGAGATAGCGAGAGACAGATAAAAAAAATCAATACGTGCCCTTTGAGCTTTTAAGTATGCGAAGCTCCGTGCAGCATGTCCTTCAGGAAACAGCTGCACACAGCCCCCCTGCTCACACCCCCCTACGTCAGCGCGAGAGAGAGAGAGAGAGAGAGAGAGAAAGTAAGCTGGATAGCTTCTCAGCCATCTGCCAATAGCGTCCCTTGTATGAAATCAACTGGGCAAACCAACTGAGGAAGCATGTACCAGAAATTAAAAGACCCATTGTCCGCAGAAACCCGCGAAGCAGCGAAAAATCCGCGATATATATTTAAATATGCTTACATATAAAATCCGCGATGGAGTGAAGCCGCGAAAGGCGAAGCGCGATATAGCGAGGGATCACTGTATTCCCACTTACCATTTCTGTCAAAAGTTCTCGAGTTCTTGTTGTAGCTTCCCAACTCACCAACTACTTAACCTCTAATAACTTGATGGAACCCTTTCAGTCTGGTTTCAGGGCGCAGCACAGCTGTGAAACTGCTCTGCTATGGGTAACCAATGATTTGCTTATGGCAGCAGACTCTGGACAAACCAGCATATTAATTCTGTTAGACCTCAGTGCAGCATTTGACACTGTCAGACATGACATCCTACTGTCCAGAATGGAGAACATGCTGGGTATCTCTGGCACTGCCCTCCAGCGGTTCAAGTCCTATCTGACTGATAGGAAAGAGTTTGTTAGTCTTAGCAACAGTAGATCCAGCTCAGCGCCAGTCACACAAGGAGTTCCTCAGGGCTCTGTCCTTGGCCCTCTTCTCTTCTGTACTTATATGCTTCTCCTTGGCCATATTATTCGCAGCTCTGGATAGTGCCCAGACTATGGAATGACCAATCGAAATTAATTAGATCAGCTGACTCCATGAATTCTTTTAAAAAACAACTCAAAACTCATCTGTTCAGGAAGGCTTTTAACTCTACCTGACTTTATTACCCTTCTCTCAGTTTACCTCTATGTCAAGATGCTCATGTAACCTGTATGTGTGTGTGCTATGCCATCAATTCTGTTGTCTGTTAGGCTTTTTTTCTCTGAATTTACTGTCTTAATCTTCTTTATTTACTTATCTGGTTTAGTACAATGTTATATTCTGTATACCCTGCCGTTCTTTCTTAAACTCTGTGAAGTGCCTTGAGCATGGGAAAGGTGCTATATAAATAAAATGTATTATTACATAGGCCTACATAAATTACAAGGTTAAGGAGATCATTTTTAAAAAGGCAAAAATAATGAGAAAGGAAAAGCACATGGAGCTCTACCTCCTTTTCACCTATTCAAGAAAATTTCAACACAAGCATTGTGAAAGGAAAGGCAGTGTGGAAAAAACAGGCAAATGGAGCGCTGCTCATGTCTACAATACTGTTCACTTCTCAGCGGAAAAGTCAATCAAGAATAGTTTCCTGAACTAGCTAGCGTTTCGAAACGGTCAGCAGTTCCTGTTTTCTTGAAATTTACATAATGGGTGAGGCTTTTGAGTGAAAACTTGGCAGTGATGGTTTTCCTATAACAGTATATGTATTTATTTTTAATAACTAGCAAGACTTTATCTAGAAGAATTTGTAACTGGATTAGCATCCAGAGGAGCTCCTGGCAACTATATCACTTTGTTTCAGGGAGTTAAATGGGAAACATTAAAGAAATGGCTTTAGATGGGATAGTGGGTCACCAAAATACCTCAATCATTAAGACAGTAACACCTACCCCCACTAGGCCTGTATTAACTCAACATGCTCATTTTTAGGATATAAAGTAATTGAAAACCTGAGAAAATCCATACTAACATAAAAATGTTTGTGTACACTCCATTCTGACAGTGGAAGTCAAACCTGCGAGTTATGAGGGGACAATACTACCCACTGCAGTGTCAAGCCTCCAAGGAGGAAAATTTAAGCTTCACTCAAAATCATTTTACTAAAGTGCTCTGAAGATGTATGTGGGGGATTTCGTTTACATTTTGAAGGGCAAAGTGGGCATTACCTACCCTGCTAGGCTTTCATGGCACACCAGACCTGTTAAGAAAGCCAATTTAGCAGGCATTCAGCTGCGCCTTCCCTCAACTTGCATTCCAGACTAAGTGACTGAATGCCATCTTGTACCAGGATTGGCTTGGACTTCATCCTAACATCTCTCCAGAGGGCACTCTGCAAACCTCTTGAACCAGAAGGACAAAGACCTATAATTCAAGGGATTACAACTAAAATGGACAGAAGAACTTGTGTATTAGAAAATACTGATTTTATACCTGGAAGTGACTTTCATCCAGTCAGGAGAAGGTTCAACCTTGCCTTAGAACTCATTGCACCATCCTAAAACTCTCGATGGGATATTTGCGGGACACTCACTGAACTCCCTAGGGATTTTCTCAGGGCACCCTTTCTCAGGGTTGTCTCAAGGATGGGGAAATCTGGTATCTGAAGCCTAAAAAGTTATGAGCCACTCTTCTTCAGACAGATGAATCCAACAAACCTTTATTTTTGTGGACCAGAACCTGAGACCCAGTCTGTCAAAGCAAAGCTGTGTGCTAATAGTCTGACAAGTCTAAGAAGCCATGACTTCAAAAAGGGAACATCAGCATCTAAACTCTTGGACCAGAATGAGTAATGGCTTTTCCCTATAAAGTGGCAAAAGGCAGTAAAAGTCAAGCTGAGGAAGCAGCAGCATAACACTGACAAAGTCCATGCAACAAAGAGAAAGAGAACTCTCCAACACATGAAGAATCTTCCAGCTGAACCTGAAACAACAACAAAGCAACAACTCCACACAACATAAAAACTTGGTATCGAAAACTATTTATCAGTGCCAAGATAAAGTAGAACTCTAAATACCAGTAAATGACCGGCCTATATGTTACGTGTCTGTCTGTCTAGTCCAGCGTTTCTCAGCCTTTAAGTATTTGTCACCCGAGTTTTCATAACAGTTTTAATTGCGCCCCCCACCCCCTAACGTTTTTTTGAAAGGAGCCCACTAATATCAATTTGTTCTTTTTTAATTAATGATATATCATAGATGCATATTTTATTATACCTACTTAACTTTTATCGACATTTATCTAACTCTATATTTATTTTTCTAGTATTAGAATGTAGTTTAAGTTAATTTGTTTTGGTTTCAATAGATGTATTTTTCATATTATTGATTCGTGTTTTCTTTATTCACATCTTCGTGCACCCCCTTTTTGTTACTTCGCGCCTCCCTAGGGGGGCCCGCCCCACAGATTGAGAACCACTGGTCTAGTCTCTCTGTGTCCAAGTCTTATATGTCAATATATACAGTATATGCAAGTATTATACATTTGTATACATCTCTAATCCATGTGTTTATTAATAACTTTTATTATTCTGTTCCTTAAAATAAATGTGCTTAGGTTACCTTGATACAAGTCTAAAGGCCAGAGATGTACCTCCTACAAAGGAGAAAGGTAAGGTAAATAAAGTAGATTTGCTGAATCATTTGTTTAAAAGCAAAAGCAAAACTGATAATTAATTAACCAAGTTAAAAATGATATTTTTCAAATTTCACGTTGTTATGACATTCTCCTGGGTAGGTATTATCAAAATCCAACAGTTTTTTGTTTAAAACACCTCCATAACAAGCATGGTGTGGTTCCAGGTGCATACTAAAGTAAAAGTAAAGGGAGGCAAACTAGTCATGTTTATTTTTCACCCCTAACTGGCAGAAAATTGTTAACAGGTTAGATAAATATCTATTATCCAATTTAGACTCCCTCAGGGTTGCCTAGAGCAGATTTATGCATTCTGTGCTTCTCTTTGGCTCACCTTCTTTGATTTTCCTCAAAGGAGTATGACAAGGAGGGTCAATCCTACCATCTCTTCAAAGTCTGTCATGGGTACAATTCTCTCCTATGAATGTCTGGTCTCCCTTCTGGTTCATGTCCTGTGTGGTGTACTTTTAGTGCCCTCCAGAAAAATAAGCTACGAGGTACGTTGAGTTCTGTATAACCTTTCAATGGTTCCCATCTCTGCTAATGTCACAGATTGTCTAGGGGAGGAGATGTGAACTGTGACAGTGGAAAATTTCTTCACAGATTAGAATGTAAGGGAGTTAATTTTTTCAGGTAATTTCTGATTATATGTTTGTAATGTTTTGCTTCTTTGTATTTAAAAAAGCACACTATTGTGTCAATGCTCAGTCATCTTTGTGGCACCTCTTCTCCCGTTCATTCTGTTTGTGTAATCCTGCTGCAGTAATGATGTTTAAATCACACTTCAAATTCCACTGTTTGCCACTCTGTTTTAGATCAGTTGAGCTAATGTTCTTATGTTCTTCTTGATGCTTATGGTCTGCATTTAACTGTGCACAAGTTTTTGTTATGATAAAGTGCTGCAGATGTCACCTGTTTGTTTGAATATGTTTAGATACTTGTGTTAAATAGATTAGAATTGTTCATGTTTGTTAAATATTATTTGAATTGTTCATTTTATTTTAAAATGACTACTCGCTGTTGTTTGAATTAGATTTTTCCTTTTTAGTGCACAACAAGTTAATTGATGAAATAGAATGGTTAATTGGTTTTTTTTCTCAAGATGTCTTTTTTTATTGTAATTTGTTAATTAACAATGTGTTAATGGTATTTGATTTCTTCTAGGTGAAGTTAGAGTAGTGGGATAAATAACAGCTGAGCAGTAGAGTAAAAGAAGGGAGAAAAGTTAAATTATGCATAGCTCTAGTAGAGCTTTTAATTACCATGGGGTTACGGTATATGGAAGAATCTGATACTGCATGTTCTGCTTCACATTCTTATACTAGTAGATGGCGATAATGCACCTTCAAAACAGGTGTGATCCGCCATTAACTGAAATAGAAGAAGAAGGAGAAAAGAAGGGAGGCAGGGAATTAGAAGACAAGGCTAGACAAGTGGGAAAAACACAGACGGGGACGTGCTGCTGGGCTATTTAAGAATGTTTGTAATGTTTAACAACAGTTTATTTTTTTATTTTATTTTAATGTTTTTAATCATTAAGATTTTATCTTTAGTTTTAGTGCGAAAAACTCACAGTCTTATATTTTATGATATTTGTGAAAATAATTCTGGATGGCATAGTGAACTGCAAGAGGTGGAGCTTATGGAAATTATAGTTAATATATACAATCATTTACAAATTATCACAGGATATACTTAAATGAAGTTATAACAATTAATTATTAAAACATAAGGAAAAGGACTGAAGGTAACTAAAGGGTTAACTAAACATGGCTTAAAGCTTGAGCATGTGAGCATGTGAGGTCTGGCTTATCTTAGAGGAACCACCAACTTGATTTTCCAAGGTTAGAATGTGGTAAATGAGTAACAAACACCACTCTAGAAAGTGAGGACAAACTAATGGGAAAGCCCAAACACCTCTCCTATGAAGCAGTGCTAAGTGCTAAGATCAATAGTACATTCCTCAAATAACTGCCTGAAGAAGGGACCTGAGTTGCCTCGAAAGCTTGCATATTGTAATCTTTTTAGTTAGTCAATAAAAGGTGTCATTTTGCTTGACTTCTCACTGGATGAAATAATAAAGTTATGCATATTAAGAGTCAGATGCTGTGATGTATTAGATGAGGTAATGGTAGTAGAAAAACTAAAAAGCAAATGAATTGTATTATTGATTGCTAACTTCCTGGACCCTGACATTTGTTCATACCTTTGTGCAAATAAAGAATTGTTCTGCATTCTCATCTGGTCTCTGTGAATGTCTTCTTTAAAAACAGAGGAAAGATTTTTTCCCACAATAACCCTTGTATAGGAGTGGTTTGGAATCTGGCTGCTACACCAAAGAGGAAGGTCGTGGAGGGACTTGAAATGAGACCAAGCTCGAAGTTTCCAGATTAAGTCCTGTGAAGTAGGGCACTGACCACAAATAGTGTTGTAGGGTTCCTTTGGTGTGGTGGGTGTTCTTCACTCCTTAAATGAGATTCTTTCTCTGCATATTTTTGGGTCCATTGTTGGGTTGGGAGCAATTGCAAAAGTTTCTGCCTTGAAAGACAATTCCACCAGTCTTTTACTTTTTATTTAAAATTTTGTGTTTTTTATGAAGATTGTGTAAGGGAGATCTATAGTTTTACTGTGTGGAACCTGAGAAAAAGAACCTGGTTTAAAAAGAGAACATGTAAAAGAAAAATGACACTGTTTAAGTAATTGAGTTGTAGTACTCATAGCATTCTTGTCGGCTAAGCTGAAATTTCTATTTGGCACTATTTGGGTCACATAACAGGACAGAACAAGTCAAACCAGTTTAATCAAATAATTAGAAAGCATAAATAGATCATAAATCCAACTTAACCAAGAAAAATGCCTGTTCCTCCCTGAAACCCCGAGGGTGTTAGGGGAATATAAAAGGATACCTGAGCCCATCAGAGGGGGAGGCCTAAGAGAAGAAACATCAGGAGTTAAGAAGTGAGACAAAAGTTCTGATCACTGACCATCTGGCCCTGGACCAGTTGCACCATGGAGAGCCATATTTCAGTGCTTGCACCAGATGACCCATTAATCCACACGTTGGAGAGCTCAAGAAAAGTTAAATTAAGGCAATAGGGTTTTCATGTACTTTTGCTGTTATCGAAGCTAAACATAATAGTGTATGCTTGAAATAAGAGACAAGTTTTAAGAAAAGATGGGTCTATAGTAGAAGGAGAAAGAGTTATCAAAAGAAAAACTGCACACCAGAAGGAGGTTGTTTTTTTCATATACTCAACTTTCTTGCACCCTTGTAAATAAATTCTTAAGTTTCTTGTTTGCTTTTTATCAATGCTGATATACTATATCACAATATGTTAAAGAGTACCATGCATTTGCTTAATTATTTTAAATTATGCTGTTAAGCACTGCTGTATTTCAGATCTTAACTCCTGAGGTCAAATCCCAAAGCCTGTGAGTGAGGATGAGTGAATGTGTCCTGTCATACACTTGCATCTTATCTAGGATTGATTCCTTCCTTGGGCCTGATGCTACTTTGATGGACTCTAGATATGTGCACTACTGTATTGGAATAACAAACAGAACTGGAAACAAAACAAAAGAACCAATTAGCATCTCAAAATGTGACTTATTGCTGTGGCATTTGCTCAGTGTTTCCTGAAAAATCTGTCTTTAAAAAGTCTTGCACAATAACAATACTGATATTTACTGAGATATAACATGTTTATCTGAGGTCCTTCAGGTGGTAATTATTGGACATGTATGTTAGTCTAATTAATGCCCATATTTTATTATGACTGTTGATTGGTTCAATATGAGTGAGAGTGGTGTGGGTATGTGCATGAACATATTCTGTGATGAACTGGTACTGAGTTAGACTCTGTGGTAACTTACATGCCAGGCATTACCAGTTCAAAGAAAAATGTTTCAAGACTAGTTTTAAGACAACCTTCTGAACAACATATCAATAGAGGAAGACTGCCTTTTCTAGTGTATATACATTTTTCGTTTTGGTTTTGCGGTCACTGGATTTCATTGTAATTACTGTACATAATAACCATTTTTTTTCCTTTATTGATTATTGTGAGTCATTCCTTTTGGATTGTGTTACAAAGCCTTCATGACACTGTTTTGTCCCTACACATGTAAGTACAACTGCACCTTTGTGCAAAGCTATGGCAGATAAATAAGTTTGTAACAGAATGGATGGAAGCTGACTAATTTTCAACATAATGTACAGTATTCCATTAGGCATTTTCTTTGTTTTACTCAAATCCTTGCAGTACAGTATATATAGAACATTTCAATGTGGATGGAAAGAATCCGGGGGGGGGGGGGGGGGGGGGGGATTTGGGGGGGGTAGTGAAAATTTTTTTATATAAAAATCCTTCTGAAAATATGTATGTGTTCATAACTGAGTAGTTGCTAGCTGAAAAAAAAAGTTAATACATAAAAGCCTTTTATAACTAGACTATATACATTAATTTTTTATGTACTGTGCTTTATATATATAAATATATATATATATATATATATATATATATATATATATATATATATATATATATATATATATATATATATATAGTAAAACCTCAATTATCTGTCAGGGCTCAGGACCGAGGCTGTGATGATTAAGGGAAAGCAGCACAGCTACTTTTTTAAAATGATATGCAGTAGGTTAGTTTAGAGAATAGTCATTTTTATTTACAAAACAAAACTATATTAACAAAATATAATATAGTTTTAAGAAAATTAATTAATTCATATAATATTGCAACAACCAGCATAATAAGCAAATACAACTTGGACGCAATGGAGTTTTCTATGTTTTACTTGTAGTCTTTTATCCGTAACACAAGGTGCCCTGTCTTATACCCCATTATCTGGGTTATGGGGCACACCTCCAAAACAATAAAAGAAAGCTTTCCCTACCAATCAGATTTATCTCCTGCCACTCATGTTCTTTTTTGTCTTTGCTCACCAGAAGCCCTTCACCCTGTCCTATCACTTACACAGCATTCCGCCATTTCTGCTCCCGCACAGCGCATCACAATATATACAGTATATACCAGTAACAGCATACTGCACGATAACATGCAGTGAATACACTTGACTTGAGCATTCATAGTTTTCATACTTTTTCTCTGTACGTTTAGCGTTTGTTTGCTCAGAGGTTGATGTGCTTGCTGCTTTCTGAGCAACTCTTCTTTTCTCCACCCTAGTGGCCCGCTGCTTCTCTTCTTTCGTCGGCATCTTTTCACGTTAAAACTGATTAAGTCCGTTTTTTTGTGTTGCAATTACTTAGTACATTTTTCTTAATTTGTCACTTAAGCTGGCACTTCCAGTGCATCTGGAAAGTATTCACAGCGCATCACTTTTTCCACATTTTGTTATGTTACAGCCTTATTCCAAAATGGATTAAATTCATTTTTGTCCTCAGAATTCTACACACAACACCCCATAATGACAACATGAAAAAAGTTTACTTGAGATTTTTGCAAATTTATTACAAATAAAAAAACTGAGAAAGCACATGTACATAAGTATTCACAGCCTTTGCCATGAAGCTCAAAATTGAGCTCAGGTGCATCCTGTTTCCCCTGATCATCCTTGAGATGTTTCTGCAGCTTAATTGGAGTCCACCTTTGATAAATTCAGTTGATTGGACATGACTTGGAAAGGCACACACCTGTCTATATAAGGTCCCACAGTTGACAGTTCATGTCAGAGCACAAACCAAGCATGAAGTCAAAGGAATTGTCTCGAGGCACAAATCTGGGGAAGGTTACAGAACAATTTCTGCTGCTTTGAAGGTCCCAATGAGCACAGTGGCCTCCATCATCTGTAAGTGGAAGAAGTTCGAAACCACCAGGACTCTTCCTAGAGCTGACCGGCCATCTAAACTGAGCGATCGGGGGAGAAGGGCCTTAGTTAGGGAGGTGACCAAGAACCTGATAGTCACTCTGTCAGAGCTCCAGAAGTCCTCTGTGGAGAGAGGAGAACCTTCCAGAAGGACAACCATCTCTGCAGCAATCCACTAATCAGGCCTGTATGGTAGAGTGGTCAGACGGAAGCCACTCCTTAGTAAAAGACACATGGCAGCCCGCCTGGAGTTTGCCAAAAGGCACCTGAAGGACTCTCAGACCATGAGAAAGAAAATTCTCTGGTCTGATGAGACAAAGATTGAACTCTTTGGTGTGAATGCCAGGCGTCACGTTTGGAGGAAACCAAGAACCGCTCATCACCAGGCCAATACCATCCCTACAGTGAAGCATGGTGGTGGCAGCATCATGCTGTGGGGATGTTTTTCAGTGGCAGGGACTGGGAGACTAGTCAGGATAAAGAGAAAGATGACTGAAGCAATGTACAGAGACATCCTGGATGAAAACCTGCTCCAGAGTGCTCTTGACCTCAGACTGGGGCGACCGTTCATCTTTCAGCAGGACAACGACCCTAAGCACACAGCCAAGATATCAAAGGAGTGGCTTCAGGACAACTCTGTGAATGTCCTTGAGTGGCCCAGCTAGAGCCCAGACTTGAATCCGATTGAACATCTCTGGAGAGATCTTAAAACGCTTCCCTTCCAACCTGATGGAGCTTGAGAAGTGCTGCAAAGAGGAATGGGCGAAACTGGCCAAGGATAGGTGTGCCAAGCTTGTGGCATCATATTCAAAAAGACTTGAGGCTGTAATTGCTGCCAAAGGTGTATCGACAAAGTATTGAGCAAAGGCTGTGAATACTTATGTACATGTGATTTCTCAGTTTTTTTTATTTTTACTAAATTTGCAAAAACCTCAAGTAAACTTTTTTCACGTTGTCATTATGGGGTGTTGTGTGTAGAATTCTGAGGAAAAAAATGAATTGAATCCATTTTGGAATAAGGCTGTAACATAACAAAATGTGGAAAAAGTGATGCGCTGTGAATACTTTCCGGATGCACTGTAAGTCTTCAATCTGCCTCAAGAATGATTTAAGAAAGGAAGAGGTAGGGGAAGTGACAACGAAGGTGGTAGGGATGAGAACGGAGCCCGTACGCATGCGCCGCACAGCTGCTGCCAAGATTTGATTCTACAATAAAATAAAACAAAACAAAAATAAAAAAAGGAATAACCTTGGAGGTCAATCATCGCCCCGAAAGCAGATATTAGACATCACATAGTACTTATTTCTAATCCTATCCATCCTTGTGCAAATCCCAGTGCAAATCTTAGCATCTTTAACTCTGTTACCTCCAGCTGTGTCTCCTGCTTTCTGGTCAGTGCTACCGTCTCCAACCCATAAAACATAACTGGTCTCACTACCGTCCTGTACGCCTTCCCTTTCACTCTTGCTGATATCCGTCTGTCACAAATCACTCCTGACACTCTTCTGCACCCACTCCACCCTGCCTGCACTCTCTTTTTCACCTCTCTTCCACAATCCCCATTACTCTGTACTGTTGATCCCAAGTATTTAAACTCATCCACCTTCGCCAACTCTACTCCTTGCATCCTCACCATTCCACTCACTTCCCTCTCATTTACACACACGTATTCTGTCTTGTTCCTACTGACCTTCATTCCTCTCCTCTCTAGAGAATATCTCCACCTTTCCAGGGTCTCCTCAACCTGCTCCCTACTCTTGCTACAGATCACAACGTCATCCATCAGCAAACATCATAGTCCACAAGGACTCCTGTCTAATTTCGTCTGTCAACCTGTCCATCACCATTGCAAATAAGAAAGAACTCAGAGCCAATCCCTTATATAATCCCACCTCCACCATGAATGCATCAGTCACTCCTACTGCAGACCTCACCAGAGTCACACTTCCCTCGTACATATCCTGTATATGTGTACCAAATTTCAGGTCAATAGGTGAAACGATTTGCGAGATACAGGTGATTTAAAATCCTGGACAGACAAACGAACAGCCACGGTAGCATATTATATAAGAAGATGTGTGTGTGTGCGTGTGTATATATATATATATATATGTGTATATATATGTATATATATGTGTGTGTGTGTGTTTGTGTATGTAGTAAATACACAAATACAATTATACTGCATATAACATATTTATAAGTATAATTTTGCTTTAATTCAAAACAGGAATTAAATTGAACTACCTCCCACATTTTCTGGTACTGAGTTCGGGAACAACTCCCATTTTTTTTTTAGGGTGACTGGTAACTCTGAACAGGAGCAGTGGCATTGAGTGTCCATTAGGTGTGTTCATACACATCATGAGTAGTAGGGACATATTAGGATATACAGACTGGAGATGGAATATTGTTTTGTCTTACAAGAACACTGTCAGTGCCAAGGACTGTTTGCAAAATGCAGCTTTTTATTACGTGTTTACCACCCTCTAGTGGTACCATGAGGCCCCCTTAAGTTTTCCTCTTGCTAGGATTGAATTCCTGGCCTCATACCTCACTGATGCTTTTTTCAGTCCATGCAGCTTTTTTCCAGTCCTTAAACACCAAAAAACAAATTCAGCAGGTTTTCATTTTTTATATGTATGTTGTTTACTTACTGTTTATGCAGATAAATTTGTTTTTCTCTTGTTTGTTCAATCATAAAAATGTGATGTGTTATATTCTTTAATATGAAAGAGGAAAAGGCTTTGCAAGTTTTCATAACTTTTTTGTTTAACAGTTGCTAACAACCCAAATTTTCAAAAGCTGTCTCTAAGGAAAAGACATGAATGATGTACTCAAATAGTATTTTTGCTATTCTTAAATGAGATCAAATGTACTGGACTTAAGCAAGAAAAGTTATTTATATGATACTGTAAATTACTTAATCACTGCCAACAGTCACATAAAAATGTAAACCGTAAGAGCACTGAGATGTTGTGGTGGGAAGGTGAGCTGTACAAAAACAAATGTCCTCAAATACCAAATAGCAATGTCCTAAGGAAGATGGGCCAGAATACCACCAGTATGATAAAGGAGACTGATAAATCGATAAAGAAAGCATTTAATTTAAGCAATTGTAACTAAAATTGTGGGATCATGTGCCTTCTCCATATCGGCTTGTTGTTTGTTGAATAAAATTAGGACAGACTCAAATCTACTACGTGTTGTTTGCTGCCTGTGGTTAGATTGGAACATCACCCAATAAATGGTATACTTCAGATCTGACGTGACTATAGGGCACTAATAGAGATGAATGCTTGCTGAAAGCAAAACAAAACAAAGTAAAGACAACAAATCAACAGGTGCCAAGCCAATCTAACACTCCTTACAGACTCATGTCACAGGAGACTGGCAGGAGTGCAAAATATATCCTTAGGTGGCTAGCAGGTACAGTGTAAGGATATATGGAACAGATTTGCCCATTTACAAATGAGGTTGTGGAGGAATGCTGGCATGCTTCTTTTCCCCTCCCGTCCTTCATGCACCAGCACATGGCCCCAAATTAGAAGAAATAGACCTGTGTGGCCTTCATAGAAGTAAGACAACCCAGAAGGTGTCTGACAGAAACGTCTTTTTGAAAAGTTTTAGAAGGCTCATAGAATCTCACATCTTCTCAGTAACCAAAATGTTACAGAATTAGTTCTAGGCTTAGTCAAAAAAGGCACATTTGGGGCATTTAAGAAAGGTCGTGGGAGGACAATATATCCAGATTGTTTGTCTTTATAAAGAGAAAGACAAAAAAGAGGAAGCTGAGATGTGAAAGGTAGAATTGCTTATTATCCCATTTGGGAAAATCAGGAGGTAGTTTGGATTTTAATTTGGGACCAGGAGATGAAACATTATAATAAAAAAACTATCCAAAGTTGGAACCAGGAAGTCAATGAAATCACTGAAGCCAAAACACCTAATCCAAAACATAGGAAAAAGATCTAAATGGGACACACAAAAAGTCTGTAGTAGAATCTGCAAGGAAGTGCATGGTGCTGACCTTTATGCTGTCCACCTGATTACATTGTCATAACCTCCACTCATCCATAGCAGCCACCCTAGCAAAAGTATACAAAAATCAACACAGCAGCAGTGTCCATAAAAAAGCAAAAAAATAAAAACAAAATAAAAAAAGGTGTCTGAAAAATTTTAATTCATTGTACTTCAAAGCAAAAAAATAATCATGTAAACTAAAAGTCTTTTAAAAAATGTTCCAAACAATGAGATTCTTTTTTAAGTGAACCCAAAACATTTTATGAGTTGTTTTACCGGAGTGGTACCCAAGTGGATAAGTGTCAGCGACCCCTACCAGGTAGACAGTATCAAAGATTATTTGTGCCAAAATAACAAGAAATGAAATCCAACGTGTTAACTACATTGCAAAGTAATGCATATGCATGTGGTGTATTTCATTTTCTCTCAGTTTTATCATGTCGTAATTAATGACATCAACCAAATGATGGATGGTTTTTCACTCCGGCTCACAATTTTCACATCAGTTGAGTTAGTACATTACGTTGTAGTTTATGTTAGCTGTGTTGGTTGTAGCATTTCCTAAACGGCTGTTTTCATGAGCTTCTCTTGCATAATCATTTCAAATATTTACAGGGAGTGGATCAGAGGGTCAAATGACAACAGCAAGAGTTGTACAAGTAAACAAATTGACCACAACCAGACAAATCATATCTGAATTCAACACTGGTGTGCTGCATGACACCTCAGAATGCACTACAACAGCCTAAAACCATATACTGTATTTTCAGTAAAAAAAAAAAAAAAACAAAAAGCACAGAAACATCAAAACTGGACCGTTGCAGAGAGTGAAAAAGGTTGCCTATTGAAATAAATCCAGATTTCTATTGCATCATGTTGATGGAAGAATCAGAATTTGGTGAAAGCAACATGAGTTACTGGAGTCAGTTATTGGTGTTAACAGGCCAGTGGTGGTAGTGTGATTATGCTGGCAATGTTTCCCTGGATTTCATTAAAGCAGATCTGAATGACAAGGTATATCTGATGAATTAATGCTGTTCTGACACCTAGCAGGTAGGTGTACCTAATAAACTGGCCACTTAATACATACATATAAGGAAGGCATAGAACTGCTCCGTCTCGTCATGTGTCCCTAGAGGAGTTTATAAGAGGATAGGAAATACAAAGGCCATCTTTTAGCTAGAAAGCAGCTCACAGTGAAAGGTCATTTACAAGAGAGCCTACTCTTCAAACTAGGGACTTTTTTTAAGTGTTACTCTTACCTACATGTTACTTATTATTTTTAAGAGATCCCCATTTGTGTAAACTGCAGAGTATAGTGACATATTTTGCTAAATCAAAATATTAAAAAAAATTTTTTTGTTTAGGCTTGCTGAACTCCCCTACTAGTCACAAAATAAAGTATTGTGACAGATAAGGGGCACTGTCGTCCCCTCGAACCCTCAGACCACATGTCAGACACCAGGTAAAAGTCCAAGAATGAATTTATTATAATAATAAAGTGCACAAAGCACCTCCATTCCACAATACTCCACTAATGATCAATAATACACAATAACAATAACTAATCCTCCACTCCCAGCAGCTCAGTCACCCTTCTTCCCAACTCAGCTCACTGCTGGGATCTCCCACAGTCCTTTTAGTCTTTAACCTGGAAGTGTTTCTGTCCCTCAGTCCATGTGACCTTATAACACTTCCGGGTCAGGTGAAAACTTCTTTTCTTCAGCCCGGAAGTACGTCATTCTTGCCGTCCCCACGACTGGGAAGTACTTCCAGGCTATAAGGAAAATACAAGTCCCTGGGCCTCCCTGCAGCGTCCCCTGGCAGCTCCCACGTTATCCAGCAGGGCTGTGAATTAACACTCCAAGTTCCATGGTGCCCTGCTGGAATCCGGGGCACCTCCATGTTGCCGGGAGGGCTCCATCTGGCGGCTTGGGGGTATTGGCCGGGATCAACTGCCGGCCATAAACCACAGTATATAGTTATAGGATTATTCTGCAGGGTCCAGAAACATTTGAACATTTGATTGGGACACCAAAAGGGTGAAGTAACCATTCATAAGTCATAATGCTGGGTCTTTACTCTACAGACACATCATCAGAGGACCAGCCAGCCATACTTTGTGTGTAACACAACACTTTCTTTTGATGTGCAGAGGTTGAGAACAGCGAGGGAAGAGTATCAAGGAACAAACTAGTTTCAGTGGTTTGACTGTACATCAATGGAAAGCACCAGTGATAAGCAGTACATAAGTCAGTTGAGGTAGACTTATAAGGGTCTCCATCTCAGCTCAGTCAGATGAGGTTGGAGTTTGGTGAGGAGCAGAAGCAAGGGCTTGTTTGCCAAGGAGGAAGAACAGGCCAGCATTACTAAGAGAGAAGACTATGAGATAAGAGCTTTAATGACATACCTGTATAGATAGCTCATATGTACAAAATTACCAAAATGCCAATATAATGTCTTGTTTGTGCTACTGTACTCCTTATCATTACTCTTCCTGTTATATTTTATGTTTTTTAAATCTAAATGTCATCCTATCTTTAATCTGGAGTGTATTGGTGCAGGGTCTGCTCATATTGTAGCCTCTGTGGACAACCAACCTGGAAGAAATCTCACACTTCAACCACTAATCTATATTTTTAAATCTATTTTAAGTAATCTACGTCCCATAGAATCAATTCTGTCAACAGTAATAAGCTTCTAGTCTTTTCCCTAGTTAACGAGGCTCTACAAGAGCTTTACATATGTCTTTATGTAGTGCCAGTGAGATTTTTCTCCTTTTCTACAGGGGCACATGCCCACTCTGTGCATCAGGTACATAGGATGGAAGATCTCTTTTTTTTTGGTAACAGGAAACAAACCGCCCTTCATTCATCTTGTTTTGTATTTTAAACCTGTTTTTGGAGCTGTGTCTAGAAGAAGTGGTCCTAGAGTATCCTGTTAGGAGCATCATGGGGTGTGTAATCTTCCATGCTCTTTCTTTGACCCTGCTGGGCATTCTAACCTATTTCTGGTTCTCTTCTGAGACAAAGAACATGATTTCAGGAAGCTAGAGTTCCTTGGGTAACCCTTGGATTTTCTCTATCCTTCCAGCACTGATATCACAAGGAGGTGTCACAAGCTGTGACTATGTAAATGGGTGCCAGTCTATTTCAGGGCACACACACACACTTGCCCACACTATAGTCAATTAACCTACATAACACAGGGAAGATACAGAAAGAACATGCAAACTTTGCTCACACGATGACTAGATGCCAAAATCAAACCCAAGACACTGGTTCCGTGAAGGAGCAGAACTAACTACAAATCTGGTCACTACATACTATATATACTGTACAGATTCAATGTTGGCTGTGGGAGTGCCCAAGAATGAATGACAAAACTCAAAACCCTTTGTGGTCACTGCTACGTTGTGTGCTTCTATACAATCCATCTGATAACTTTGGGTTGTCATTCTCTAGGACACAAGCTCTTTGTACACCCTTGAAGGAGCGGCTTCACTAGTAAATGAGTTTGCCATGAGTTTTAAGCCTTCAGCATGCCTAGGGCACTTTGCTTTAATATTGTGTCTGTTAAATAAACCCTCTTTGTCTGCCTTTAATTTGCTTGTGTAATTTAAACAACTTTTTTTTTGCCTTTTGAAGTTCACCAGCAGCACATTCTTTCAACACAGACTCTAAAGACATTATTAAAAGTTACTGTTATGCCACGAAGGTAGCCCCCTGATCTAATCAAATTAAAGTCTTTTTTGGAAAGGAATGAAACGTAATAAATGCATTCCTCCATCAGGTCCCGCATCTGAAGCAGTACGGCTTAGTACATGACGAGGCTGTCGTTTCAACCCCTATCACTATGTCGCCATATCTTCTTCTGACGCTCACCACACCTGCCCGCACTACATCTCTCATCATTAGTAAACTGCATACTGCATTATATTAGTAAATAGCCTGGTTATAGTGTCCACTTGGGGAAAGTGTTATGTAAAATAAATCTTATCTATTTGTAATCATTTTTAGGCAAATGGCTATGCAAAACAAGTTAAGCTGCAGGTTGTATACAGTAGCTCACCATTAAAGTGGCAATGCACTGACTGACCACCAGCATCACAACCTGCTTTTCAATTTTATTAATAATTGATGCATTTCATCAAATGGCTTTGCTACTCTTTTCCGAGGGGTAAATGTTTTATATTATAACTTCAGCTGCTTCTTATCAAGTTGTTCCTATGATAGTGCTGATACAATCACCATATTTTCAACTTTATCTGCAATAATTTTGTATTCAGCAATTTGTAAAATCTATACTTGCATTTTACCATAAAACTTGTTACAGGGTTTTTCCGTCTGCTTTCAGTGAAGAATGCTATATAAAAATAAACTGAATTGAACTGAATAACATTTCTGAACATGTCGATTTATCAGAAAGTAATTTTGACTTAGTGTGATGCAGCTTTGGAAGGTTGTTGCTGATTTCTAATTACTTAGTCTGCCATTTTATCCCTTTGGATTTAAATGATAAGAATATATGAGTTGTTCTGAAATGATCTTGTAATAGGTGTGGGCTTTAAAGTCTACTACAAGAAGTTAGACCTCCAAGATCTATGTTTGTATGCAGCTGGATGTTGCGTATTATTAGTTTAGTGATCTGATCATCACTTTATAAACTGTTAATGATCTACGTGTTATTGTATACAGAACCTTACACCACTGAAGCATGGCAGCCCAGTATTTAGTGCTGCCACCACAGATCCTGGCCTAGACTATGTCTGATCAGAGATAGCACATTTTCCATGCATCTGCATAGGTTTGAGTTAGTGTGTGATTGTGTGTACCCTGCAATTAACTGACAGCTTATCCAAAATAGGTTTGGTTTCCACGTTGCACCCACTGCTGTCAGGTCAACCTTAAAAAATAGAGAAATAATATATAAAAAAGAGATTTTTAAGTGACTCAATTTTATTCAAAATTGCACTAAAATAACAAAAATAATATATATTTTTTTTTGTATTAAGACTTTTTTGGGGGGCGGCACAGTGGCGCAGTGTAGCACTGCTGCCTCGCAGTTAGGATACCTGGGTTCGCTTCCCAGCATGGAGTTTGCATGTTCTCCCCAAGTCTGCGTGGGTTTCCTCCGGGTGCTCCGGTTTCCTCCCACAGTCCAAAGACATGCAGGTTAGGTGCATTGGCAATCGTAAATTGTCCCTAGAGTGTGCTTGGTGTGTCTGTGTGTGCCCTGTGGTGGGCTGGCATCCTGCCCAGGGTTTGTTTCCTGCCCTGTGTTGGCTGGGATTGGCTCCAGCAAACCACCATGACCCTGTAGTTAGGATATAGCAGGTTGGATAATGGATGGCTGGATGGATGGATTTTGTTGGTCATATGTGACTAATATAAAATCATGGGGCATCCATAAAAGAATTAATTTAATTCAGTTAAAATGCTCAGATTTGTTAAAGTGACATTTCTAACCAGCTAAACTATGGAAAGAAAATGACACATCATATAAAAGTTGATTAAAGTATGTAGTGTAATGCTTATAATTGGAGAAATTTTCAAATTCTAAGAGTTATATTTTTTTTGGGATCAATTAAGGGCATGCCGTAATCTGTTAGGTTAAAGGAATTCGTTTTAAGAAGAGAATGCTGAGAGAGATCCTAATTTAGGTCTTCAAAATTTTCAGAGATATCTATAAAACTAATCAATCAGCTATTTTTCAGTTAAATAATCAATCACATAATAATAATAATAATTCATTACATTTATATAGCGCTTTTCTCAGTACTCAAAGTGCTATCCACACACATACTCAAACACACCAATGAAAGTTAAGGGGGAGAAAAGTGTGTGGACGGTATATTAGGAGAGTTGTCTCTGTTTTTGAAGAACTGAGTGATCTCCTGTCATCTTTGAAATTTCTTGTATTCTTTTATAATCAGTTGATTAAACTGGTAGAGTGTATAAAGGATTAGAGAAGGACAGTGTTGAAAGTGGAAAGGAGACTTATATCCTAGTGTTTTAGAGATTGCAGAGTTAGCGAGCCATCTTGTCTTTTCTGTCAAGAGCAGATATCCTGTATTTCCAGCCCCAGAGATGCGGAAAGGTATGTTTTGGCATTTAGTTTTCTGCCTTGTTCATCCCTGTCTTGTATGTTTCAGTTATAAATCTCATATTTTAGGTCAACTACTATTTCTCTTTTGGCATTTCCTATTCAAGCTGGAGTAACTGCCAAGTAGCATTCTGTTAAACTACAACTACTTTGTGTTGAGGTTGTTGTAGCTTTTTGAATGCTTACACTCTTTATGTCAAACTTAACAAAGTAATTGGAAAGTTATTGGACAATGTTAATATATTTACTATAAGTTTTGGACTGTCATGTGTCATTGTGAAAATAAGGATTAAAGATGACATCAGGGACGTATGCATTCTAAATAAAATCAATGATATTACATGCATTTATTCACACTATAGCTCTGATAGCTGTAGGTTTGTATTATTTGGTGTAAATGGAAGCACAGACAAAGAAAAAGATCTGGGGCATCCTTGGGAAAATCCAGTATAATAGAATGAAAATAATAAACGTGGTTTTAACGTGTAGTTTTTCAAAAGGCTTCATAGACTCAAGTCTACAACTAGACTGAAGTCAAGATGCCAGAGAAGCTGGATAAGAGGCATACAGGGAGGAAGAGGTGGGCTCAGGGGACCAGTAACTGGAGATGATGTCATCCGTATTTCCATTTCAGGTTGTTGGGTCTGCAGTAGAAAGGACAGGAGAGGCATTATGTAGCAGCACCCTCCCCACAAACTGGGGATGGAATTATCATTAAATGAGTCCTGAAGTTGACTCCCAAACGCATGTATGGGACACTGGTTACTTGTGAAAGAATTTTAGGAGAGGATACAAAAAGCAAAATCACAACAGACCTGAATTGACTTGAATTCTTTTTTCACGAAATAAAAATCAGAATAATATTTCATCTCCACATTAGACTCCTCAGTATCAACATACATACCATTGCTTTGAGGAAAACTGTGATATTTATCATAGAGGTCACTAGTATCAGTGGACAAAATATAGAAATTTGTGTCAAGCCAAGGTCTAGGCCTCTCTTAATCTCCGGCAAGCCATTGGCCTGGACTCATTTTAAAGCCTTGTGAAATTGTGGCTAACGCTTTGAACTTAGAGCAATAGAGTATTAGGTTCAGCCACTATCACTTATTATAAGCAAATACTTTGAAGCATTCCAATACAGGAACACTTCTATTGTTTTGCACCTAAAAGAATAAATATGAGAATTTTATTGATAGATAGATAGATAGATAGATAGATAGATAGATAGATAGATAGATAGATAGATAGATAGATAGATAGATAGATAGATAGATAGATAGATAGATAGATATCTATCTATCTATCTATCTATCTATCTATCTATCTATCTATCTATCTATCTATCTATCTATCTATCTATCTATCTATCTATCTATCTATCTATCTATCTATCTATCTATCTATCTATAAAATTCTCATATTTATTCTTTTAGGTGCAAGCAACTGATGCTACCTGTTACAAAGCTGATAAACTCAAGGAGCATATTTTCAGTGAAAATGACAAACCCCTCCATAAATCTAAACTACATTATCCCTAAGGTGTGACCATGTTGTGCTTTTTATTAGCTTATCGGCCTTATAAGATGACAAAGTATAGCACGGTTGTCTACTCAGTTAATGGAATCTGAACAGTTTGTCCATTTTTTCCCACTGTGAACAAAATTTAATGATAATTTTGTCCCACATGGACATAAGGGTATTGGTCTATGAATTAATATTACAAAATTACTGGTGAATGTATCCATGCTGTTAGTGGGGGTTTTAGGTCTGGCACATGGTGGGCTTTTTAATCATTTTGGCAAGCTCATTATGCACTGCAAGCTCCAAAGAAACAACAGGGACTAATTCTGCATGAATTTGCTGATTCTCTGTCAACAGCAGCTCATATCTCAGTGAAGACAAGTGTAGCCTCTATTCACTCTTTGAAGCAGTGGCGATTATATCTAGATCTTGATCTATCAGTGCTCAGGCTTCTTGGTGGCACTCAAGCTCACATATCTTACTTTCCTGGTATCGTACTGATTGACTGGATTAAGATCCCTTTCAGATTTTTTCTGTGACCGATGTCCTCTTTATCACAGTCACAAAATAGTCACTTCAATGCTCTTTCAAGGAGAATAAATCTAGCAATGATGTATTTGAATTATTAACAACAAAAAATATATAAAGAAAAGAGTCTCAATTTTTTTCCTCTGCATTTTTCTTTTTCAATTAGAAAATGAAATTAGAGTGCCCCTCTGATATCTAACATTGATGTCTTGTCTCCATAGAAAATGTCTGTATCCCAAGTGACATTGGCTTACATCATTATCCTTCTAATATTTTTGCTATCATGGCAATCATGTTATTGTGTTCATATAGCTAATGTGAGACATACAATCCTCCAAATGTGTAGTATCACATTAACGCCTGCAAATTGAATCTACCATTGGAACAATTCTCTGACACTGCACTCAACTAGTTTCTGATCGTCAAATTACTTTATTATTCTTATTAGGTTATTTCCAACCTTGAAATCCTTTAGCTCCTTATGTCTTTTTACCCATAAATATTCTACTGTATATTCAATAATGGGCCACGTGTCCATGGCAGTACACATGCGGCATATTCTCTGGTTTAGGGATGTTGCCACACTGACTTCTCTTCCACACTAATTCCTTCTTATACCACATGAAGTATACTGTCTGCTGACTACTTGACTAACTGCACTGCATTCCATCATAGCAACAGCACTGTGATAGATCATAAGGTCATCCAATGGAAGTCCCATCAATACACAACATTAATGACTAAGAATGCCCAAAGAAGCACTCTTTGTGAAAGAATCCTTCACAACACAGCAATAAACTCTTTGAGTTTCTGTCATAAAGCAAGCAGTGTAGTAGTCTGTGCCACACACACCACCAGACCCTCAGTTTCTCTCAATACACTTTAGTTATTGTGAACACTAGAGGGCACTGTTGGACTTCAAACCCAACACAACAGACACATGGCACAAGTTAAAAGCACAAAGATCTTATTTATTAAGAGGAAAACACTTCATAATTGTTTTCCACCACCACAGCCACAAATAAGTACTTGGCAGAGCACAGTTATTCTTTTCTTACTCTTCCGCTCCTCCCAGCAAGCTTCTTCCACCTTCCACCCAACTCTGGCTCGTCCCTGTGAGGTCGGCCAAGTTCTCTTATACTGGCCAACCCAGAAGTGCTTCTGCTGTTCTTCCGGGTTGGGTGGAATCCTCATGCCATATGGCTCCTCGACATCCACAGAATACCATGGCAGCTTCAATGGTATCCAAAGGGACTGAGATATAGAACTCCAAGTCTCCCATGATGCCCTGTGGGAATCTGGGGCATCGCTGCAATCCTGGGAAGCTGCCATCTAGCATTCTGGGGGAGGCAGTGTCATAAAGGAGCTGCCTTCTCCCATCCTTCCATCTCTTGAGCATCATGTCCAGGTTGGGCTGTCGTCCTCCTTTTACATTACATTCAATACATTCATATAATTTGTGACCATGATTCCTCTAGCAAGTCAAATCAATTACATTGTTACCTTTGCTGTGTGATTCATAATTCATGTTTAGATTTGATATCTATTTGTAATTTTTTTTTCAAAATTAAATGAAGTTTCAAAGTGGTGTCCTTCAGGAATCAGTGCTGAAGCTACCCCTCTTTTTAATATAGAAGAATGATCTTCATAAGAATGATAATAACAAGCTGGTTATATGTTTTCAGATGATACTAACATAGGTGTAATAGGAGCCAAAAATCAGCTGAATCATTACACATGAACCTGGGCAGAAGACAGACTTGGACAAATGGAATTTAATATAAAGGAATGGACACGTCATTATCTAAATCAAGACAGTGTGCAGAAGCGATCAAAGAAGCTAATAGGATGCTAGGTAATTTATCAAGATGTGAAGAGTAGTCAAGGAAGGTTATACTTAAGTTGCATATTGTGCTGGTGAGGCCTCTCCTGGAGTACTGTGTTCGGTTTTAGTCTCCATATTACAAAATAGACAAAGCAGCACTAGAGAAAGTCCAGGGAAGAGTGACTAGGATGATTCCAGGACTGAGAGGTAAAAGATATGAGGAGAGATTGAAGGAGCAGAACATTTTCATTTTAATAAACATAAGTGTTTAAAATTATGAAAGGAAGAGTCTGGGTGTCATCCTCGACAGTACTCTATCTTTCCAATGTCACATTAATAACATCACCCGGTCTACTTACTTCCACCTACATAATATTAATCGCATTCGCCCCTCCCTCACTCCTCATACCACTGCCATTCTTGTTCATAGTCTTGTCACTTCTCGGCTGGACTACTGCAATTCACTCCTCTTTGGTCTCCCTAATAAATCTCTTTATACGTTTCAGTTAGTCCAGAATTCTGCAGCACATATCATCACTCGAACCCCATCTATTCACCATATTACTCCGGTCTTGCAGCAGCTTCATTGGCTCCCGATCAAGTTTCGTATTGATTTTAAGATTATGCTATTAACATTTAAGGCCATCCATAACCTCGCCCCTCCATATCTGTCTGACCTTCTTCATGTTGCCATTCCATCCCGTCTCCATCCATCTCACCGTCCCTCTCGCCCGTCTAACCACCATGGGGAGCAGAGCTTTCAGCCGTTCTGCTCCCAAGCTCTGGAATTCATTACCTGCGGAGCTCCGAAATATCAAATCATATTCATCCTTCAAATGTAAACTTAAAACACATCTGTTTAAAATGGCTTTTTCTTTTTCCTTCTGATTATAGTGGTTTTGTTTGGTTTTAATTCTTAGATTTTCTGATGTTTTAAGTTGTTTATAATTATGTCTTTTATTTATTTATTTATTGTTTGTTCGGTGTCCTTGAGTTCTCAGAAAGGCGCCTTGTATAAATAAAATGTATTATTATTATTTTTATTATTATTATTAATATTAATATTATTATTATTAGTAGTAGTAGTAGTAGTGCAGAGCAGAGCAACCTTTTTTCCCCTGAGAGATACTTTTACAAAATGAAAATGGACGAGAGTTACTCATGTTTTCTAACGTTTATTCTCATAGCTTATTTTAACCCAAACAAACTGAATAAGCTTGTTTTGCCTGAACATTTAAAAAATGTTGATGTCCACAACTCACATTTTGCATTAACACATCACAAAAATATTTAGTTCACCTGCTAGTGCATGTTGTACGTCTGTATGCATTTTCTAGTGTATCTCACACTATTAAATTAAAACACGAATGCTGTCAAAACAACACAATGCAATTACAAGTAGACAGATATGACTTATTCATTTGTCATTTTGTTACATGTCACTTCACAAGAGTATTCACATGTCCAGTTGCATGTGTGATGTGTTTTTTAGTTAGTCAGATGACTGGCACTGCATGGAGTCAACAAGAGAGGCAGGTGTATGGTGGAGTGTAGCCATTTAGGTTCACTCTTATGGAGTCATTTAAATGTTCATCTGTCAGTCTTGTTCTGAACTTTGATTTCATGACATTCATGTCAGAAAAGGCAGACTCTCAGAGGTATGTAGACCCAAACAAAGCAGACATTTTCAGAACTGCTTGATGAAGATTCTTATAGTTATCTGGCTCTATTAAGCTCCAGAAATGCTGAGAATGCTGTTGAGACCTTAAGTGCACATTATTTTGAAGGTTTATTAATATATGTATAATATATAAATTCCAATGTCTTCCTGTCTGTATGTCTGTCCACTTTTCATGAGAGAACTACTTAACGGATTTAGATTGGGTTTTTTTCTATAATTTGCTTGAATGTTCCCATTGATTTTGTGACTTCTCTCATTTCGCTATACATCATAGTTCACTTACAGCACCAATGTACAGTATATACGCCTTCGTCACTCATTCGCTAGCTTCGGGGCGTGTTCCTTAACTCCGCTTAGCTAGCGAACGAGAGAACAATTGAATTCAACTTTGTTTGACATTTAAAATAAATTGTTACTTAGGTCTTGATGAGTTTGAGTCTGGATATTCTCTTAAGTGTATGCCACATTGAAAAGATAGATTGCAATTCAGATTGTGGATCGTGATTTTGTGTTAAAAGGATTGTGATATGATTTTTTGGAAAGATCGCCCAACCCTAATTTGACTAATCAAGTTTTCAAACTTATGTAGGATTTGTTAACCCTTTGGCGAGCTACTTGGAAAGGGGTTGCGAGCTACCGGTAGCTTGCGAGCGACATGTTGGAGACCCCTGGTATAGAGGATCCCCGCTGTTATTTTAAAATAAATTCTGTTAAGGGCAAATATCACACATATGATATAATTTTTTCTTCATGCATAGAGCCATAAATACATGGAATAAATTACCATGCAGTGTGTCAGGGAGTAGGACTTTAGTCACCTTCAAATGTCAAATTGATGTCATTTTGGAGAATCTAGAAGAAGAGGATTTTCAAATTTATTAGGCTGAAAGGCAGGTTCTTATCAAAATTTTTTGAATATTCTAATGCTCTAATGGCTGACTGAATGATTGAATGAATGATTGCTTTGAGTCACTCACAGAACCAAAGACATGAACCTGTAGCCACTTGATTACCCAGGGAACACCTTTGCACAAAATTTAATTATTAATGTTTTCTTTCATGTACACATTTTGTTTATGATCTGCAGTTGTGTTTTGTTATTTCAATCTATAGTAAAATCTTTACAACACGAGAAACTGGAACCCAAGAGTTAATTGAGCTAGAAGAAAGCATCTGCCCAAAAGCACATCCTGGGACTTTTACGTTTCGTTTTATTTGCAGTTTTAGTTGTTTTTCAGCCATCAGCTTTATCATAAGGGAAAATAATCCTTTCTCTAGGCGTACATAGCTCTGAAAATATTGATGACATGAATGGCTGGAAATTATCCAACATCCTCTTACCTAATTGTTGCATAATGTAGTAATGATTTGTACTCCACATTTTGTTTGTTGGTTTTGGAGAGCACTAGAGGACAAGACAATTGTCTGTAATGAAGCCATCAAAATTAAATGGATTATTCTGGCCTAGCAGTCAGTTCCACTAGGGACCATAAAAATATTTCGTTATAATGGACTTTTCGTTATAATGAATATGGGGAAATCATGTGTGCTAACCTTCTGTATACAGTAATAAAATACTTGTATTTACCTTGAAAACCTATACTCACCTTCCTGTCTCTTGTGCAACTCTGTGACCCAAGCTTGACAATACCTGTATAAAAAAACAGTGCTTCTTAAACTGCAAAAAATATTTTATTTGAAAATAAAAAAAATTACATCTAACATATCAATAGAAATACAGGTATGAAAATACAGAATGAAAACAAGATGTTGGATGAAGATGAAGACATGATTCCGAATGCTTTTTTCCAGGTAAAATTCTAATAAACATCATGGGGTGAGGAAGATCCTCCTTGCTTCCCCAGTTCCAATATGAAGTGCCAGATCTTCGTGGCAACTCCAGTACCCTCTACTCTTCACAGCATGTAAAAGGACCCCCTCTCTTCTGTGTGAAAATCCTCAGCTTCCACTGACAGTGTGGAGAAACTCTTCTGGCCTTAACCCATACCCGCTTTTTTACTTTTCTACACATGGAATATTTAATGTTGGGATATATGTCAACTAAGCTGACAGCAGTGTGGCATAGTCGTTAAGGCTTTGGATGTCAGATCCAGAGTTTGTGGGTCCAAATCCCACTACTGACACGATGGGAGTATGAGCAAGTCACTTCACCTGCCTCTGGTCCAATTAGGAAAAACAAAACAACAACAACAACAACATTTATTTATATAGCACATTTTCATACAAAAAAGTAGCTCAAAGTGCTTTACATAATGAAGAAAAGAAAAATAAAAGACAAAATAAGAAATTTAAAATAAGACAACATTAGTTAACAAAGAAAAGAGTAAGATCCGATGGCCAGGGAGGACAGAAAAAACAAAAAAAACTCCAGACGGCTGGAGAAAAAAATAAAATCTGCAGGGGTTCCAGGCCACGAGACCACCCAGTCCCCTATGGGCATTCTACCTAACATAAATGAAATAGCCCTCTTTGTATTTAGGGTTCTCACGGAAGGACTTGATGATGATGGTCATGCTGACGTCTGGCTTTTAATCCATCACTGTTGGAACATCACGGTGCTTTGAGTAGATGGTGGTGGCACAAGCCACCACCAAAAGGACACCGGAAAAAGAAACAGAAGAGAGAGTAGGGGTTAGTAGAGTTTTTAGAAAGAAATGTAACCAATTGTATCTCAGATGTTGCAAGTCACCTTGGATGAAGGCATCAGTCAAACAATTAAATGTAAGCCCCCAATGGGTATAAAGCTGCTGGGCATGTTTATTACTCTATATTATGCCACTTTTGGTTCCTCAGTTCCTTGCCAGGCCTGTCAAAATCAAAACAACTGCTAATGGCTCTGCCTTTCTTTCCTTATGAAAGATAACCAAAAAGAACCCAGATTAACAGCAACCAATCAAGTGATGCTGATCTAGTGTTTGTAATTTTAGATGTGCTGTTTTAAATAATTTGCTGCATGTCAATTTTGGGCTAATGACTAATTCAGCAACTTCTGTTTCCATGGTAATGTGTTAGTTGCAGTTTGCACTTTAGTTATGCACTTCAATGTGTTACAAGTGTAAGGCTTGGGAAAATATGTTCAAAATATTAGGCAGTAACTATGATTTTTGTTATTTTTACAGTACATTATGTTTTTTTTTTTAACAACGTTTGGATTTTGGCTTCAAAACTGCAATTCAGTTTATCTGACAAATGTCCAAAACAGATTTGCCTCCATGTAAACTTGCTGGCAAGAAGATTCACTAAATAAAGACAGTGAACTACTAACCACAAGGGTTTGATTCAGACACCACCACTGGCTGATGGTTTCACCCTTAGGCTGTTAGTGAAGAAACCAAGTTTGGATGTTAATTCACTTTAATAAAATATTCAATGTATGTTACATCCTTAAAGACCTGTGAAATATTACACATCAAGCAAGATGCTATATTATTCCATTCAGTTCAATCTATTGTTGGACTTTTCACTGCTAATAGTGATGAGGCTGCTGTCATGATTTGGTGTGATTTTGGGTCCTCAAAGGCAGCCAGTGTTTATTTCAGTTGTTAGGTCCACTTCCAGCATTGCTAGGGGCGTGGCCTCTGAGGTTGGCACCCATTCCTAATCCCTGGAGGGCATGTGATTGATCAGACGCACTTCACCATCTGCATGCTTCAGCAGGGTTACTACTTCTTCCAAAAGGGCTTTGTGTTCCACACATACACATTCTAGTCTACATGCAAGCCATTTCTGAATACAGCACAAGCTTGACATCTAACTCTGAGGATCTATTTCCATTTAAAGGTATGTTAATAATGTGATACTGCATTACAGTAGTGAGTGTGCCAAGGAAACAGTAGTTGGTGAGAAACTTTCAGAAATCTGACAACACTTTACATCGAGTGTCTAATCTTATGGTGTAATTGCATGATAATCACTCACTAATTACCTGTCTAACTCTGGTATGACTAGGCATTATTACTGCTGTAGCGGGGCAAATGATGAGGCAGGGAAAAAGCTAAATGCCTGCGGTACCAACAGGGCAAAACACAGTTATAATTTCCACAAAAATAATGAAAACTACAAATAAAACACATGCTTGTTTGCTTTCTTTTCTGGGGACGATTCCCTTGAATCAGTGATCTTTAAAGGCTGCAGTTTCTCCCTCTTTCTTGTGTTCACTTCGGTAATCAAGTCTGAAATGAGACTCCATTTTCTGGGAGAGTCTCACTTTTATACTGAGTATTCTGGGGAGGGGTGGGGCTTCCTTGGCTTCTTTGCCCTCAAGGGTGGCAGTTTCTTGAGGCTGTAAGGGGAAAAAATGACAAGACTGTTAGAGACAGTGTCCCCTCTTGTCCCATGATGCCATCTTGTTTCTTCATGGGTGCTACCATTTCATGGGCTCCATTTGAGAGATGCCTTTCTTGGTTGCCCGGAGTGCGATTCCATGAATCACAATGTCTGACTTCATCAGCACGATGGTCAAAGTACCAGCATGACATTTTACTTTTCATCTGTTGATAAAGTTCTTTCTGCCTGTCTTTCTATTTATTTTTTATTTTTATTTTGAAGTTTTACTATTGTTTTCAACTTCGTTTTCTGTTTAACTTTCTGGTTATTGATGAAAAAATACATATTCCGTCTCTTAAACTTTGACAAAAATGCATTTTCTGGTCCCATGTGCTCAGACTTTTCACACTGTTCATTTTGTTCATTTGCTTTTAATGTCAAAGAAAGTCTATTTTCAATCTCTGTCACTTGATAAAAACAAACTGCCTATTTTGACATTTTTTGCATTAGGTAACAACATTATCAAGTATATAGAGCATTATTATACAAAATTAGTTCCATTGAATAATGAAAGCAAGAATTTTCTTTAACCTTAGAAAATGTTTGTAAATTAATGTTTTAGGCTGGCTAAATGGAAATACACTTTTGAAGGTGGAACATCGGCACTATTTCTAACACCTTTTCACTGTTTTCTTTAAAATTATTTAAAGAATGGAGTGGAAACTTAGATCGAGTAAATATTAACAAGACTGGACTTCTATGAGGAAGCAACGAAAGGGTATGATCAAAGTGGAGCTTATGATATTATTTATCTTGACTTTCAGAAAGCATTTGATAAGGTGCCACATGAGAGGTTGGACATCAAACTAAAAGAAGTGGGAATTTAGGGTGATGTTTGTAGATGGGTGCAGAATTGGCTCAAACACAGGAAGCAGAGGGTCATGGTGTGATGATTATTATTTATTACTAGACATTAAGCCCGTTACAATAACGGGCGCTAGAACAGTAGTGCATAAACATTAGTAGGAACAGTCTATATTAAATGGCAAGGGACCGTCTATTTTCTGTTACAGTAATCCTGGCTTGTATGTGGCTGTAATATTATTAGAACTGGTTGATGTTAAGAGTGGTGTTCCACAAGGGTCAGTGCTGGGACCTCTGCTATTTTTAAAATATATTAATGATTTGGATAGCAATATAAGTAGCAAGCTGGTTAAGTTTTCAGATGATACCAAGATAAGTGGATTTGTAGATAATCTGGAATCCATTAAATCATTACAGAAGGACTGCATATAGGTCAGGGCACATTTATGGCAGATGAAATTTAATGTCAGTAAATGTAAAGTATTACACATAGGAAGCAAAAATGTTAGATTTGAATACACAATGGAAGGTCTGAAAATCAAACGTACACCTTATGAGAAGGATTTAGGAGACACAGTGGACTCATCACTATCATCTTCCAGACAGTGTTCAGAAGAATATTAGGTTATATAGCGCCCTGGTGTGTAGAGTGCAAGTTCAAGGAGGTTTTGCTGAAGCATTATAACACACTGGTGAGGCCTCATCTAGGGTACTTTGTGCAGTTTTGGTCTCCTGGCTACTAAAAGGACATAGCAGCATAAGACAATGTCCAGAGAAGAGCAACTAGGCTGATTCCATGGCTACAGGGGATGAATTATGAGTAAAGATTAAAAGATTTGAGCCTATACAGTTTAAACAAAAGAAGATTAGGATATGACATCATTGAAGAATTAAGTGGATAGTACTGGTGAGCTTTGTTTGGCTGAATAGCCTGTTCATGTATAGATTGTTCTAATATAACAGGACTTCTTATTCTGGAGTCTCCAGCATAACGTATGAACGCTTGATCATTTCTTTTTTGTTTAACTGATTTAATTTTAAGAAAATAACATTGCATACAATTAAGCCTAACTTATTTAATGAATGACTTTACCGTGAAATTAGAAAAACAAACAAACAAAAAAAAAAACCATAAAGTTAAAAAAGAAAGCAGGAACAAAAAAGACAAAACCTAACAAAACAGAATTTAACCCCCACCCCAAATTTCAACTTATTCTTTGACAGTAAACTAGACTCCAAGACACATTTGCAGTCAAGGCTTCATTCTTCCACCTATTAATATCCCAGCTTTTCTAGTCTGATGTCGAAGATCATATTATCTGTTCTTGCCTGGATTACTGCAATGTTGGTTTCAGATCTTTTTCTGTATGAGGTCTCAACAGACTAAAAAAAACACTTGAAAGATAAAGACAGTGAAGAGGAAAAACAGCTTAAATTAATAAACAAGAATACAGCAAGGAGGAAAGGCAAACTAATATGTAATTAGGAAATAACAGTGCAATGTAATATGAATGCAAACATACATGTGCATCAGGCTTCAATCCTGCAACAAATTATAAAATAAGACTGGAAATAAACAGTAGAGGCATAAAAGTAGAAATACACTTATATAGTCATATGAAAAAGTTTGCGAACCCACTCTTAATTCTTTGGATTTTTGTTTATCATTGGCTGAGCTTTCAAAGTAGCAACTTCCTTTTAATATATGGCATGCCTAATGGAAACAGTAGTATTTCAGCAGTGACATTAAGTTTATTGGATTAACAGAAAATATGCAATATGCATCATAACAAAATTAGACTGGTGCATAAATTTGGGCACCCCAACAGAGATATGACATCAATACTTAGTTGAGCCTCCTTTTGCAAATATAACAGCCTCTAGACACCTCCTATAACCTTTGATGAGTGTCTGGATTCTGGATGGAGGTATTTTTGACCATTCTTCCGTACAAAATCTCTCCACTTCAGTTAAATTTGATGGCTGCCGAGCATGGACAGCCTGCTTCAAATCATCCCATAGATTTTCGATGATATTCAATTCAGGGGACTGTGACGGCCATCCAGAACATTGTACTTCTCCCTCTGCATGAATGCCTTTGTAGATTTTGAACTGTGTTTTGGGTCATTGTCTTGTTGGAATATCCAACCCCTTCAACTTTGTGACTGATGCTTGAACATCATCCTGAAGAATTTGTTGATATTGGGTTGAATTCATCTGAATCTCGACTTTAACAAGGTCCCCAGTCCCTGAACTAGCCACACAGCCCCACAGCATGATGGAACCTCCACCAAATTTGACAGCAGGTAGCAGGTGTTTTTCTTGGAATGCAGTGTTCTTCTTCCGCCATGCAAAGAGCTTTTTGTTCTGACCAAATAACTCAATTTTTGTCTCATCAGTCCAAAGCACTTCGTTCAAAAATGAATCTGGCTTGTCTAAATGAGCATTTGCATACAACAAGCGACTTTGTTTGTGGCCTGAGTGCAGAAAGGGCTTCTTTCTCATCACCCTGCTATACAGATGTTCTTTGTGCAAATTGTGCTGAATTGTAGAACAATGTACAGATACACCATCTGCAGCAAGATGTTCTTGCAGGTCTTTGGAGGTGATCTGTGGGTTGTCTGTGACCATTCTCACAATCCTGCGCATATGCCACTCCTGTATTTTTCTTGGCCTGCCAGACCTGGGTTTAACAGCAGCTGTGCCTGTGGCCTTCCATTTCCTGATTACATTCCTTACAGTTGAAACTGACAGTTTAAACCTCTGAGATAGCTTTTTGTAGCCTTCCCCTAAACCATGATACTGAACAATCTTTGTTTTCAGATCTTTTGAGAGTTGCTTTGAGGATTCCATGCTGTCACTCTTCAGAGGAGAGTCAAAGGGAAGCACAACTTGCAATTGACCACCTTAAATACCTTTTCTCATGATTGGACATGCCGGTCTATGCAGTTCAAGGCTTAACGAGCTAATCCAAACAATTTGGTGTTGCAAGTAATCAGTTTTGAGCAGTTACATGCATTCAAATCTTCAAAATTACAAGGGGACCGAAATTTTTGCACAGCCAGTTTTTCACATTTGATTTAATTTCATACAACTAAATACTGCTTCACTAAAAATCTTTGTTCGGAAAACACCCCAGTACTCCGATGTTCCTAGGAAATGAAAGACATACCACTGTTATGTTTTTTGTTGAAAGTAGAGTAAATTATTATGCAATACAAAGTACATACACATATGGAACCGTCGATAGGAATAGTGTCAGTCACAGTGTCACAAAAAATTTACCCAGGAGTAATTCTTCACAAAATGTAAACAAAAATCTCCAGTGACATTGAAGAGAATAAGTAACTCAAAACAGATCACTGCAAGTATATGCGAAAACTCTAAATGCATGAGATAAAAGCCAGACAGCTCAGAGTTCAGAAAAGTTGTCAATATGTAAATAAAAAGGCCCATCACCAGCACAAAGTACAATCAAATTCCATAACATGAGCACTGACAGGTGAAGTGGAAGCGGCTCACTCAGGATTATATAGTTAGTCCCCAGGGGGATGACACACCATGGAACATTGTGTTTTGTAGTTCCAGCCCCCTTACCAGCTTAGAGGTCCTGTGTTGCAATCCAAAAAAGATATATTTAAATATCAAATTATTATAATCTGTCAGTGCCACAGAGAAGCAATCACACCACCAAGAGATCATACACTAAATGAGAGGAATATTTAGCAACCGGAGATGTCTCAAAGATATATTTATTAATTTTTCTGCTTGGCAAATACTTGTACACAATAATGATTCATATACAAAGTCAAAATAATGCATGCTAAGCAAATTTTCCAGGCTAAGTATTAAAAAAAATGGAAAAATTGAGCAATTTTCCCCTATATGTTAAATAAGAAAATGTCATTGTTCCATTCATAGTATTTCCACTAGATGGCAGTATATCATATTTGAAAATTTTTCAATAATGAATGGTGAGGATGCTTTCCACTAAACAAAATAGAATTAGAAAATGAAAACAATGAAGAAAAATAAAAACAGTGCCCACAACTTTTAAAATAAACACATTACCCATTTCAGCTGGGAGTAAGCTAGAATTGTTATTTTGTCTGTTTTGTTTCAATTTGTGTAGAAAGAGAGATATTATATACAATATATACAATATATATATATAATTGACATAATTGTATTGCCAGCTGGGTAAAACCCTGTTTAATTCAAACAGAAATCAAAACAGTATATATCTTCTACTCTATCTTTCTTTTTATATATATATATATATATTTAAACATACATATATAGTATTGTAGCGGGGTTAATAATGAGACAGGGCAAATTGAAATAATTGTGCTGCCAACTGAGCTGACCCCGTTTTAATTCAAACAAAAATCAAAACTTCATATATATGGTATATATCTTCTATCTCTATCTTTCTTTATATATATATATATAAAATATAAAATATATATATATATATATATTTAAACATACATGTATAGTATTGTGGGCGGCACGGTGGCGCAGTGGGTAGCGCTGCTGCCTCGCAGTTGGGAGATCTGAGGACCTGGGTTCGCTTCCCGGGTCCTCCCTGCGTGGAGTTTGCATGTTCTTCCCGTGTCAGCGTTGGTTTCCTCCAGGCGCTCCGGTTTCCTCCCACAGTCCAAAGACATGCAGGTTAGGTGGATTGGCGATTCTAAATTGGCCTTGGTGTGTGGATGTGTTTGTGTGTGTCCTGCGGTGGGTTGGCACCCTGCCCAGGATTGGTTCCCTGCCTTGTTGGCTGGGATTGGCTCCAGCAGACCCCCGTGACCCTGTGTTCGGATTCAGCGGGTTGGAAAATGGATGGATGGATGTATAGTATTGTAGCGGGGTTAATGATGAGACAGGGCAAATTCACATAATTATGTTGCCAACTGGGCAAATCCCCATTTAATTCAAACAATGAAATCAAACCTTGAAACAAAACACACCCTCAGTGGTGCTATATTGTTTGGCCAGTTGCTCTTTCAGACTAGTCACACTACCAAGACACACACTCTTTCTCTCTTTCTCTTTCTCTCTCTCTAGTGAAGTCAGGTTCAAAATGAGATGCCACATTCTGGGAGAGCTTGCCTTTTGTATTGAGTGGACAGCAGTTTCTCGAGGCTGTGAGGGAGACAAGACCATTCGTGACAGCGCCCTATCACACCCTCCACATACTGTTGATGAGCTCAGAAGGTAATCATCTAGTGTTCATGTGTCACAATATCAAAATGCGTTCTTATATTTCCAAAATTCACTATTGCAGTGTTTAGTTTAGAATAATCAGTCAATACATGCATTAATAAATGTTTTATACTCTCCCATGACTATGTATTGGAGTAAAAGGGTTTTTGGAATAAATGAATGAATGACCTGGGCAGCTTAGTGATAAACTGGTTAGCAGTGTTGCATCACAGGTTCAGAGTCTTTGGCTCCAGTTTCTGTCCAAGAGGACTTACTAAGTTTATGAATGGGTAGTGCAGTGGTACACCAGTTAGTGCTGTTTCCTCACAGCTCCTCTGTGTTTCGCCAGTAATGAAAAATGAGAAGGCAGTGTGATAGAACATTATTCTGAAAACTAAATGGCACCATGAAATGAAAGTGAAGCTCAAATCAGTATATATTAGACTCAAAGAAAATAATGCAAACTACCAAGAAAAAAGTAAATACTGGACTTAACTACAGTCTGATTGGGTTTTGACCATTGACCTGCTGAGTTTGCATGGAAAACCGTATGTCTGCATAATTTTTTTTCCAGATTCTCTGTGTTTTACAACATCCAGAAGACATGCAGGCTCCGTTGACCAGTATATCCAAATCTGCAAAATGTAGGTACAGTATACTCTGCAGTGGACTGGAGTTACAACCAGAAATGGCTTCTTTAGAAAGTAAGTGCTATGTAATGAAGCATGTATATTGACTAAAAGAATCCTCTTGAGCTCACTCTGAAGCTCTCAAGAGTTAAGCATAAATTATAAAGGCTTGCTTTAATTTTATCATTTGTTTATATTTGGAGTTGGCGTTACATGACACGTTTTGCTGTTTTAATTATTGCCAGCGTGCTATGATAATGCATAGCTATCAGGGCCAACTTTTACATTTAAGTGAACTAGGTGGTCACCTAGGCCTTCAAAATCTGGGTTTAACATATTTTTTTAAACAATACCGACCCTGACTTATAAATGCTTGGACTTGATACAGTCTCATTAACCCCATCAGATTGTTTTCACATACTAGTGAGGTATCAAAACCAACAGAAGCCCTTTATGAGAGGTGCCCCAAATCTCAGAATACACCAAGCATATCTTCAGAGAGGGAGAGGCTCTCCTGACACTAGACATCCTTGTTGCATTATTTTCTTCAGGTGTGAGTTTGCGGTCCTACTTTTGTTTTAGTGTTATTTCACTTTTGGTTAATTTGTTCTTTATTTTCTATTCTTATCTCAACAGTGGGTTGATGTTAATTTTGGATACAAACATCTGTTTTTCTTTCCATTTCATTCCTTTTTTGTTTAGCCACAGTGTTTACAAAATCATTTTTGTGCGTATTTTGATTGTAGCAGTCAGCAGAGTGAAGCACTTACTAATTGCATGGGGCCAGATATTTGCAGTGTTAATTCATGAGGAGACACCTGGTTGACAGCGAATACTCTTCTTGTTCTTCTTCTTCTTGTCTCCTGCACTGTGAGCGGCACAAGGGTTAAGGGGGTTCAGTGTTTCTGGTGATAGGAGTTAATGCCAAGAAGTCCTGATGATTCACTTGTGGGAATTTGGATCACAAATAGGGTAGGCAAAAATCCAAAAATCGGCAGGAGGGTGATGGAGTGCTCTGTATTAGTACTACTGCATATAAATATACATATATATATATACTAGGGGGTTTTCCCCTGCTCACTTCGCTTACCAACCCCCCCAGCCTGCGCTACACGCCAGCCACTTCACGTCTCTGCCGCTTGCGTTGTGAAGAGGGGGGCTGAACGCACCCCAAGGAGACGCAGTCACTCCCCCTTTTAAACGGTGATACAATGGGAAACAAATACAGTTTTTTTTACCTCCTCTTTGCTCGATCAGCTGCTGGCTTGCTGCTCCTGTCATGCTGTGTGATCTTCATTCTCGCATGGCACTTTGAACATTTAAAACCCTGTACAGTAGCTGTCCTACTCTTTGTCTTTTATTTCCGGCCCCAGGCGTGGTTAAATCTCTTGGCACAAAGTCTTGTCTCGCGAGACATGAGTTCTTGATATTTTTTAGTTTATAAATTAAAAACAGAATAAGAATCAGAAAATCTAACAACATCACATTAAAGTCTGATAAATTCTGAACAGAATGATACCAAACATATATATGTAGGTTTTAAAATAATCCTGATTTAAAGCATGACAAAAAAGTGACATAAAAATGTCACATAAGATGGTTGCACTTTTAGGCTTAGGATTTTATATATAGAGAGTAGATATATATACATATATATAAATATACTGTACATACGCACACATCTATTACTCATTTACCTTCGGGGCAGCTGGAAATCCAATAATCAGGAACAAGAACAAGCCTTTCTGGGTCTAACTAAACAAGGGTGCAAACCCCATATAACAGATGAAACGTGTGGTCACCTTATCAACCTACAAAATGTCTTATGTTAGACTCCTTCTTACTGCGCCTTCTAACTTTTTGAGTTTTTTCCTCCTCTTTTCCTTGCACCAGTTTGGCCTTTGCCCCTTACCACTTCCCCAGCTTCATGTTTTGATTACTCTGGGGCCACAGAGTAGCAAAGAGTGAAGCCTTCCAAAATAGCCCACAAAAAAAGGGTTTAACCTAAAGCCAAGCATGGCTCCAGAAAAACGGGAAACTATAGGCCTCACTAGGTTTCAAAATGGAGGTCAGGCTTTTTAATTAAAAAAAAATAGCCATCAGTATCAAGAGCTTGCATTATGTAACCTCATGGGGAGGCCACTGGCTGCATATATATTGTCACACACCTGCACAAGGGAGGCAGATAAAGGGCTCAAAAGAGGGTAATTTCAGGTCAGACCAGGGGGTGGTAGGGTGCACTGATCCTTTCTCTTATCTCCCCGCAGACCAAATGCGTGAATTCCGCCTGGCTCCCATGACATCACTTCTGCCTCTGCCCCAGAAGATGTCACTTCCGGTTCCTCTGATTGACATCATTTACTCCCTCTGACTTTAAAATCACTGTGCCTGTATTATTGTACTCTCTCTCTCTCTCTCTCTCTCTCTATATATATATATATATATATATATATATATATATATATATATATATATATATATATATATATATATATATATATATATATATATATATATGTATATATATATATATATATATCTATATATACACTGCCTGGCCAAAAAAAAAGTCGCCACCAAAAAAAAAGGTCACACACTCTAATATTTCGTTGGACCGCCTTTAGCTTTGATTACGGCACGCATTCGCTGTGGCATTGTTTCGATAAGCTTCTGCAATGTCACAAGATTTAGTTCCATCCAGTGTTGCATTAATTTTTCACCAAGATCTTGCATGATGGGCGCATCACTTCATCTGCCTCTCTTCTTACTCTGGAACAGGGTAAATCTGGACTCATCAGACCACATGACCTTCTTCCATTGCTCCAGAGTCCAATCTTTATGCTCCCTAGCAAATTGAAGCCTTTTTTTCTGGTTTGCCTCACTGATTAGTGGTTTTCTTACGGCTACACAGCTGTTCAGTCCCAATCCCTTGAGTTCCCTTCGCATTGTGTGTGTGGAAATGCTCTTACTTTCACTATTAAACATAGACCTGAGTTCTACTGTTGTTTTTCTTCGATTTGATTTCACCAAACGTTTAAGTGATCGCCGATCACGATCATTCAGGATTTTTTTCCGGCCACATTTCTTCCTCGAAGGCGATGGATCCCCACTGTCCTTCCAGTTTTTAATAATGCGTTGGACAGTTCTTAACCCAATTTTAGTAGTTTCTGCAATCTCTTTAGATGTTTTCACTGCTTGATGCATGCCAATGATTTGACCCTTCTCAAACAGACTAACATCTTTTCCACGACCATGAGATGTATCTTTCGACATGGTTGTTTAAGAAATGAGAAGCAACTCATTGCACCAGTTGTGGTTAAATAACTTGTTGCCAGCTGAAAGATAATCACCCATGCAGTAATTATCCAAAAGGAGGCTCAAACCTATTTGCTTAGTTAAATCCAGGTGGTGACTTTTCTTTTGGCCAGGCAGTGTATATATATATATATATATATATATATATATATATATATATATATATATATATATATATATATATATATATATATATATATATATATATATATATATATATATATATATATATATATAAAACATGTTTAATAAGCAAACAAGTCCCAATACATTTAAGCAAAGATCAGAAACTTTTAAAAAGCTTCAGAAAATCACAAAAACCACAAAATCTAAAGAAGAGCAATAATCAAAAAGAAGAGACTGCCATAAGCCTTTATTATACAGGAAACAGTCCATCAATGGTGTTGGACAGTTGGCCCTGACTCTTGGGAATTACCCACAAAATACATGGAACATCAGGGAACAAATCTAAGCACATACAGTAGAAACTAAATAATAAACAAAACTGAGATAAAATACATAATTAGTCGAATAATAAAAATAAACAACTCTACCGCAGTAGGGTACCTGAATATGCATGATGACACAACAACATCATATTCAGTGTTGAATTCTACTTTGCACCCTGCTACCCTTTAATATAAAATATGGGTTGAAAAAAATAAATGGATTGATATGAACTTGACTGGCTGGATATTCCTATGAATGTCCCACGGTCACCAGACTAACATTAATTAAAACACAACACCCATGTGAAAAATTAACTTCAGATATTATTTAATAAGAAGAAAAGCCAAAAATTTTAAGCTTCACAACTCTTTGGGTTTCCATACCCTTCAGCACACATTCTTCTCGTTTCAATAATGATTGCTTCACTTTTCAGTTTATTTATTTATTTTGCATATTTTTCAAATTTCTGTCTATAACATTCTGGGAATACTTAAATTTCAGGTTCTCTCCAAATTACCAAGCGCCTGAGTCTCCTGCTCTTCTGGCATGTGGCAAATATCCATAAAGCTCATAATTCAAAGTAGCCACTTTTCGACTGTAAAGTCTGTTTTTGTTGACTTAGCACCTATTCCTGCCACGCTGGCATTCACCCATTTTGCTGCATTTTTGTAAATGTCATCCAGGTGTGCCTTTTAAATGCTCGCACATGTCTGTTCACATCCGTCCTGCATGAAGATAAATAGATGATATCACTCTAACACGCTAATTTAGTTTGGCAGACGAAGCCCCGGCTCAGCAGGGGCCTGATTACTCAGTCTGCTTCTATCTAGGTGGCACATATTTCCCAGGTACAGCACTGAATGCATAAACGCCAAAGCTTTTCTCCTGTTTTCTCTCTTCTTCCTTATTTCACTCTTTTTCAATGTAATTATTACAGAGAAAAGAGAAAGGCCAGCTACAGCTATTCCAAATATTTGCACTAAATCAGCATACCTGCTACTTTAAGTCAGACACACCAGAGCAAAAAGAGAACATATAATCAAAGGGGTCAGTTTTTGTATAATGTTTCAGAAGAGGAGTGCTGTCCCTATATAAATGCATCTTCTTTGTAAGTCTTTGAATCTTGTGCTGGATTGAGTGGGATAGTGAGGTTTAAAATGGATGGATGGTTGAATGAATGGACACAAAATAATTACAAATGTACATTGAGAGAGTGAGACAGTGAAAATGAACACTCCCTGCTCGGGCATAGTCTTCACTGGCTAGTTACTGCTTTATTTTCTCTTGTCTCCTACTCTATCTGCATTGACAATTAACGGAGTAGTCAGCTCAGCTAGCCTCCTGCACAACCAACACCATCACGTGTCACTTTATAAAGCAATCTAATAATGGTCAAGGGAAATGGTTAACAAAGTCAATAAATTATACATCAGCATCCATATGGGCACAATCATAAGGCATTTCATAAACTACACAAGATGGAACAAAGCAAAAGAAGACAGCGTGGCAGAACCTTAACGAAGCATTTACATTACTCCTGTTATATGATGTGTCCGATTGTAGCTTTGGCAGTTTAAGTGACATTCTCAGGATCATTAAGTGAGTCAGAGATGAAGATTAAACCAGCAGTTTTGTGCTTTCAAGTCCAACATATTAACCCTTAAATCATGCTGCTTTGACCTGCACCCACCCCCAATCTGAATCTCAAGCCCACCCTATTTTAGTACTACTGAAGGATGTATGTTTCTCTGACTTGAACAAAGTGAGTCCAGCGCAGTTACATATGAACGTCAAAGAAATTTGACAAACGAGAGGAGACCATTCAGTCCATCAAGCTTGTTTGTTTAGCTAATAGCTGATTTTTCTTTAAGGTTGTCAAGGTTTCTGCTTCAACTACATCACTTGGTGGTTTGTTCCACAACGCTTTGAGTAAAGAAGTGCTTTCTGCCTTCAGCCTTAAATGCATTTCTCTTTAATTTCCACTGGTGTCCACAAGTACATGATTCATGGTTCATTTGAAAGAAGTTTATGGGATCTACCTTTATCAATGCCTTTGAGGATTTTAAATATCTGGATTATGGTACCCACGCAGTTTTAATTCTCTGAGTCTGTCACACTAAGACATGTCCTTAAGTCCTACGATGCACTTGATTGCTCACCTCTGTGCTAGTTCATGGGCCCATTTAGCGATGAAGCATTGTGTCTGACATTTAGGCATGGGGGGACCAGACAAACCATAAAACATACACAACTGAAATGCCCCATATTTAAATTATTATTCCAAGTCACATATCACAAACTGTTTGTAATGGAAAGTTACAATATAACCTAAACCTCGCAATAACAAGTATAAAAGTTGTGAAAAAGTACACAAGTTCCATTAACAATACTGAAATGAGAGAGCACTTTCTTTTTTGCCTGTTTATAACAATAACATTTATTTATATAGCACATTTTCATAAAAATGATGTAGCTCAAAGTGCTTTACAAGATAAAGAAAGAAAAAAATATATAAGATTAGGCAATACTAAGTAACAAAGAATAAAGTAAGATCCGATGGCCAGGAGGACAGAAAAAACAAAAACTCCAGAGGGCTGGAGATAAAAAACAAAATCTGCAGGGGTTCTGCGGCCATGAGACCACCCAGCCTTCACTGGGTTGTTGTTGTTGTTTGTCTGTTTAATGTACTTGTGACAAAGTAAACATGTTCTTATTTTTTAAACCAGTTAGAAAAATGTATGCATGGCATGAGGTGTTCTGGGAATAGGCTAACTGTTTTGAAAGACATGACAGTTAGTTAGATTGGGGGTGTTAATGTGCCCTCTTATGTGTGTGTGTGTGTTTGTGTGTGTTCATCCTGCGATGGGTTGTCATCCTGTCCAGTGATTATTCCTTTCTTGTACCAGAGAAGCTTGAAGGAAAGATGAAGCACTTTTCATTTTTTATTTGCTTCATTAAAGAGACATTTTTGTTTATTAAATATTTTGTCATGAGGCGTGTGTGATGTGTAACTGTGTTTTACGCTCAGACAGCCACACTGCTGTTTGTTTAGGCAGTACATAAGACATGGACGCACAGACACATGCATGCAGACTTTTGGCAGTCATTTAAATAGTTACTTGAGAATCTGTTTTGACAACCGAAGGAGCTATTTGACATGTACAGTCAAATGAAAACGTTTGGGAACCCCTCTCAGCCTGCATAATAATTTACTCTACATTCAACAAAAAGATAACAGTGGTATGTCTTTAATTTCCTAGGAACATCTGAGTACTGGGGTGTTTTCTGAACAAAGATTTTTAGTGAAGAAGTATTTAGTTGTATAAAATTAAATCAAACGTGAAAAACTGGCTGTGCAAAAATGTGAGTACCCTTGTAATTTTGCAGATTTGAATGCATGTAACTGCTCAATACTGATTACTTGCAACACCAAATTGGTTGGATTATCTCATTAAGCCTTGAACTTCATAGACAGGTGTGTCAGATCATGAGAAAAGGTATTTAAGGTGGTCAGCTGCAAATTGTGCTTCCCTTTGACTCTCCTCTGAAGAGTGACAGCATGGGATCCTCAAAGGAACTCTCAAAAGATCTGAAAACAAAGATTGTTCAGTATCATGGTTTAGGGGAAGGCTACAAAAAGCTATCTCAGAGGTTTAAACTGTCCGTTTTAACTGTAAGGAATGTAATCAGGAAATGGAAGGCCACAGGCAAAGTTGCTGTTAAACTCAGGTCTGGTAGGCCAAGAAAAATACAGGAGCGGCATATGCGCAGGATTGTGAGAATGGTTACAGACAACCCACAGATCACCTCCAAAGACCTGCAAGAACATCTTGCTGCAGATGGTGTATCTGTACATCGTTCTACAATTCAGCACAATTTGCACAAAGAACATCTGTATGGCAGGGTGATGAGAAAGAAGCCCTTTCTGCACTCAGGCCACAAACAGAGTCGCTTGTTGTATGCAAATGCTCATTTAGACAAGCCAGATTCATTTTGGAATGAAGTGCTTTGGACTGATGAGACAAAAATTGAGTTATTTGGTCATAACAAAAAGCACTTTACACGGCGGAAGAAGAACATCAAATTCCAAGAAAAACACCTGCTACCAACTGTCAAATTTGGTGGAGGTTCCATCATGCTGTGGGGCTGTGTGTCTAATTCAGGGACTGGGGCCCTTGTTAAAGTCAAGGGTCGGATGAATTCAACCCAATATCAACAAATTCTTCAGGATAATGTTCAAGCATCAGTCACAAAGTTGAAGTTACGCAGGGGTTGGATATTCCAACAAGACAATGACCCAAAACACAGTTCGAAATCTACAAAGGCATTCATGCAGAGGGAGAAGTACAATGTTCTGGAATGGCCGTCACAGTCCATTGACTTGATTATCATCGAAAATGTATGGGATGATTTGAAGCAGGCTGTCCATGCTCGGCAGCCATCAAATTTAACTGAACTGAAGAGATTTTGTATGGAAGAATGGTCAAAAATACCTCCATCCAGAATCCAGACACCCATCAAAGGCTATAGGAGGCGTCTAGAGGCTGTTATATTTGCAAAAGGAGGCTCAGCTAAGTATTGATGTAATATCTCTGTTGGGGTGCCCAAATTTATGCACCTATCTAATTTCGTTATGATGCATATTGCATATTTTCTGTTAATCCAATAAACTTAATGTCACTGCTGAAATACTACTGTTTCCATAAGGCATGCCATATATTAAATGGAAGTTGCTACTTTGAAAGCTCAGGCAATGATAAATAAAAATCCAAAGAATTAAGAGGGGTTCACAAACTTTTTCATATGACTGTAAAAGCGTAAAATACCAAATACAAAATGTACAAGTTAAAGTGCCCTCCCACAAGCTAAAAACTGAAACAGTAAAACAGTCTGTGATTTATGTATTAAATGTTCCTCCATTTTAAGGATAGGTGCAAGTGAGAGTTCCTTAGGATTGATTTATTGATGATGTTCATTGATTACCAACATACTTAAATTAGTTGTGGCATTAAAAAATTTAAATATAAACATTTGAGGACATGTTTATTTTAGTAACAAAGTGCATCTGTTTGAGGGGCCTTCCCCTTAAACTCCTCTTGAGTGAAGAAGATTAAGTGTCCTCAAGAGAGAAAACTTGGCTGTTTTATCATACAGCCGAAGAGGGTTTTAAAAATCTAAAGAAATTCTGAGGTTTTAGTTAAGCCAGATAAATAGAATGCTGTCCTCTTGTTTGTAAATATTCTTATTGGTTTTTTTTTTCTTAATGTACTTATTTGTCTGTTCCATTGATCCCATCTGACCTACAAATTCAAATTCAGGATACAATACATTCACCCATCCATTTTCTAGCCCAGTTATCTACTTCAGAGTTACAGGGAAACAATGATTATCCCGGCAACACTGTGTGTAAGGTGGGAATGAGCCCTGGACAAGCATCACTGTTCTGTAGGGCACATTCATGGACTTGAAATGGTCTTGAAGTCAGTCAAGTTGTTCATTTTCTGAGCTGCTTTGTCCTGAACAGGGTTGCGGGGGGTGTTAGAGCCTATCCCATCTACCATAGGGCGCAAAGCAGGAACAAATCCTGGACAGGGCGCCAGTCCAAGCTGTGTGGGTCTTGAAGTTAGATAAGAAATAAGCAGCTAGATTAAAAAAGGCCAATCATCTTTAAATTTGAGAAATAAAGTTTAAAAGAAAACTCCAATAATAATATTTTTATGCTATTTAACTCATATGGTTTGTAGTAATGACCAAGACCAATTTTTAAGTTACATGTCTTCTTGGAAGCCTGTGGTGACCAATGCTGGACAACAGCAAACAGTTTCAAAAACATCCATGAAAAAAATCTTAGGTGTTGTGTAATTCACATGTCAAGTCATCCAGTCAGGCGCTCACAATGTGCAGAATATATAAATATCTCTAGTAAATGAAAGTATTCCTCAAACAGCAAGCCTCTTCATACAGGACTGAGCTTTAAATTGAAGACAAGACTGTTGACCAATGCATGGGGGAAGAGAATGATCTTTAATTCAAAAGCAGTTCCAACATGTGGCACACAGCATACTGGCTGCAGTAGGCAGTAGCAGTATGGAAAGAGAAATGGAACCAAGAGATGGTCATGGTAAAAGGACAATACCAGGACACTGAGAAGTGAGTAACACAGCACAGAAAGTGAGACAAAAGGTGTGGTCAGTATATGAAAAAGAGGAAGTCAAAACCAAAAATGCACACACAAAATGATCCAAAACACAAGTGAAATTCGTGTTCAGAAGGACAGAAAAAATGTGTAACCAAACTAAAGCTAAGAGTTAAAGTAAATAATGCTAGGCTTGTAGGTTATATCCACAAACTTGGACAAATTAGAAAGTGTCCACTGCTGAGCTTAATACCTACAACTCTGTGATGTCACACATCGCATACTTCCTTACCTTCCTAGCAATTGAGACAACAAAGACCACAAAATGGAGGTATCCATAACAAAAACAAAATAGTGCCATAGGAGAATGTAATTCATTTTTAACATAGAGAAAACTATAATGTAAAATAAATGTAGCTACTATATGCCATGTCCTCTAAAACCTCAAAAATTATATCTCAAATATTTTTAGAGCCCAAAGAATGACTGTACAAAATTAAAAACAAATCCAGATCATGACACACAAATTCTGCATTAGCTCAACAGCATCCCGGTAACGTGTTCTTACTTGCCCAATGCTGTACCCACCTGCTGCTTTATGTGTAATTGCACTGTGTGTTACATGTGTACTGCCATTTGCATCACTCTTTTTCCCACTACTGTTTCATGCAATCTGTGTATGTCTGTAAAATAACAATTTATTTCTTGTATAGCCCAAAATCACACAAGCAATGCCTCAATGGGCTTTAACAGGCCCTGTTTTTTTGACAGCCCCCAGCCTTGACTGTCATGGAAGACAAGAAAAAAACTCCAAAAAAAAAACCCTTGAGGGAAAAAAATGGAAGAAATCTTTGGAAAAGCAATTCAGAGAAAGACTCGCTTCCAGATAGGTTGGACGTGCAATGGATGTCAAAAATGGGGCAAATACAACATACAAAACAGAATACAAGTAATCCTCTTCACAGAGGTAGATGGCCAGTCTATCATTGCCACCTCAGAAATATAGCACAATTGTACAAACTACTTTCCTCTTGCACCGCACTCCTCACCAAATGCAGGGGGTGACCTCTGAGACAACTCTCAAGGTAAAATGCAAGAATAGATTATACTACTCACTTAATACGGAACTATCACAAATGAGGATACAGATTTGTTCAAATATATCAAAAACTAAGTAGAAACTAATTAACATAAATGAAAAACAACAAATAAACAGACTCGACACACTCAAAAAAAAGGTTTTGGGCAGCCACCCATATAATATCCCTGGATGTAAATGGCACTGATGTGCATAGGTTGGAGTCCACAACTGAACTGATGTCTTAGTGAAAAATATGGCGGCTTTAAAGACCAGAACTGGAAGTGACATGGTGGAGCCAGAAGTGACGTTCTTCAGGGCACCTGAAGCGGAAGTGACATTCTTCTGGGAGCTGGAACCGGAAGTGATGTCATCCAGGGTGAATTAGGCAGGTTTTCCAGTGTTTGAACTGCGGAGGCAACAGAAGAAGGTTTAGTGCACCCCGCCACTCCCTGGCCTGGCATGGAATTACCATCCCTTGGTCCGTACAGCTCCTTCCTACTCACACATGTGTGACACTGTCTATCAGTTAGTTGTAGAACCACGTCCAGACTGTAGAAAAGGAGTCAGACAAGACAGACAACCTGGAAAATAGTCCTGGAAACCTCATCCTATAATTATGTATACATCATTTTGTTTTCTTATTTTATATTATTGCCTATATATTATTATTGTTAATTAACTTGTATACTTTCCTGCCCCCAACCCTGCAACTGTAACGCAAGAATTACACTATACTCCTGCAGTGTATGTGACAATAAAGATATCAAATTTAATCTAACCTAATCAGTGCAAGTAAATGTTAATCCAGAATTCAGTCCCTCTCTTTGTGTACAGATAGGATGGACACTGCTTTGTTTTTATTTTTACCATATTGTTTTCATATAAGTCTTACATTAGTACAACTGTCTCCGTTGTTGTGGAAGATTGATCAATTCCTGGTTTTGTTGCTTTTCCATTTGGAGTTTGATTGTTCTCTTCAAGCCATGTTTTTTGTTGCATATCTCTAGGATATGCATGTTAGGTTAGACTAGGTTAGATTAATAAAATGTATTAATTCCATGGGCAAATTCAGATGCATACAGCAGCATAAACATATAAAAGGATACAGACTCACAGGACAGATAACACAGCCAATCGATCAATCGATAAATCAATAAACTTAACGAGTGCAGGTAGTGTATGCATTAAATTGCCTGATAGTAGTGGGCAGACCTTAGCATACCATGATGGAATGAACCTGAAGCTAAAAGTGCTCCAAAAGAGCACCTCCTGGAGGGGATTTTTCATGATGGCATCCTCTTTTCCACAACAGCTTCTAGTGTGTCCAGGGTTCACCCTGTGATGGAGCAGGCTTTGCTGATAAGTTTGTTCAGACATTGTGCATCTTTTGAGCTTAAGTTGCTTCCTCAGGAGACTGCAGCATAGAACACCACACTGGCTATTACGGACTGTTAGATCATTTCCATCTGCTTGCTGTACACCTCAAAGAGACCTGAGTCTCCTTAGCAAGTGGAGTCTGCTGTAACCCTTCTTGTACAGCGTCACCGTGTTGTCAGACTAGTCCAGTTTGTTGTTTTTATGAACCTCCAGGGACCTGTAGCTGTGCACCACTTCCACGTCCTCTCCTTAAATGATGGCTTGGTCTCAGAGGCTTCTGGGCACCCTGGAAGTCCACTACCATCTCTTTTGTCTTGCTGATGTTGAGTTGCAGGTTGTTGTCCTTGCACCACAAGACCAAGTTCTCCACAACCTCCCTGTATTCTGATTCATCTCCAATATTATGTCTATGATGGATGAGTTATCTGAAAAATGGTAAATAAACAACTGTAAATTGGTGAATTATGAATGAGTGCACACTCTGATTGATAGGAGCCCTGTTCTCATTTGGTTTCTGCCTTACACTGGTGATGCTTGTTATACTGCATTTCAATAAAACTCAAGTAGGATGAATGATTTCACTATGGATGGATGGAAATCATATTGTATAATGATACGATGCAAATTAGAATTTAGTGGCCAAAATAATAAAGCCGTGTGAAATTCACTAGACTCAGAATGCTGAGATTACTGACTCTGATATCTGGCACTGAACGATTACTGAAATGTGAGATATTTAAAGATGGTTTTGGAAAGAGTTGACTATCTGACTGACACATGTTGAGAAGCAGGGAAGCAGACAAACGCTGGACTGACTAGCAGACGTAGAGCCATAAATATGCCTAAGGCTGTGAAACAGGCATATTAGCAAAGGAGATTCATTTATTCATTTGATTCAGATCACTAATTAAATAGCACAAATGATTTTGCTAGAATGATGTACAATTTAAATAAAAATAACATATTAAAGAATGTCTCGACAGGCAATTTAATCCAGTCCACTGCTGCTTACCAGGCTTTTTATTTGTTTTGTCTTGATTACCTCACGTCATGCTAAACCTAAACTTTTCAAAAATCTCCAGGGAGGTGACGGAATGGCCACAAAATTCTCCTTTCAGACCAATGTTTGTCTCTGTGAATAAGCCTGATTCTTGTGCAGGCGCCCCCTTTGGCACTGCCACTCCATGACCCAGGGATCATATGTACTATAAGATTACAGTTCAGTCTTCTCCCAGCTGTGTTTACATTCCATGGTGCTCATGCAAACATGCTGACTAAAGCACAAACCCGCCTGAAGACTTCCATTTAGGTCACAACAATGCTGCCTTTTAAAACTCCAGGCAACTGGAGCAGACAGTAACTTTTGTCATATGGTGACTGCATGTCAGCTGAGCTCAAAAGGTCACTTCAGTCGAGGTCGGAGGGCACCTTTGTGGTTTTGTTTCCAGTCAAGCAGTAGATATGAAAAGGCTTTAAAGGTCACATTTAATTTGTGATACCCTGACTCACAATTGAAGCTTTCTGTGGTGCCAGTTGAGCAGGCCGATTAATAGCGAGTGCTTACAGAATGCTTGACACCTAATCCGCTCAGTCAAACCCAATACAGGAATAGACATTTCAGATTTATTAGTACTTGGGCTATTCTAACATAAAAAGAGATATTGGAACAATCCTAGAAAACTGCCCTCTTACAAACTGAATGGCCTGTCAGTTAAAATAGAAACGTGGTTTGCTAAACAATCCGCCACCACTGCTGCTGCTTTGGGAGGTAGTTACAAAACAAAAGTAAGCCTGGCTTAATCCAAAAAAATAAGACTATTATATAACACGATTTAACAAATTAAAATGTCAAGTGCATGCTCAAATAATTTTTTTAGATTAAATAAAATCTAAAATGCACAATCTGTTGGCTACGGAACAATACAGTGTGGCTGAATATTGCTGATTTAGCATTAGCTAGTCAGCACCATGATATTAAACCTCAATTTTTCTTGTTCATGATGAAAAAGCAACAATTTATTCTATGAAATGAAAGAGTAAACACAGTTGCAAGTCCCTTTAGAAGTACAGAGTTGTAATACAATGGAAACCACTGGGGGTCGTGTGCAAAACGAAGACACAAAACCATTGTCTAGACTTTGAATGCCTGGCATGCTGCCTTTGTTTATTTTCTGGTTATTCAATATAAGCAGACTGAGTTCTTCCTGCCTCACTCTGCAACCACTCAAAAATCCTCCCATCCCACCCAACCCCAACTCCAACTCCCCAGTAACCAAGGCAGGGCTATCATAAACATACCACATGTAGTGCAGGCAAGGAAAGAACACAATGACCACCCCTACTAGTACAGTGGAGTTTTTCAGGATTAGCCATAGTGCGGCGCTGTATCTTCTAGACACCATACATGACCTTCCCTATTTCTTTTATTTATTTCTCTTTGAGGCTATATGATCACAAGATGGCAGTCCATTTGTCTCACCTCCAACTTAAACAAACCTCTCTCTGGAGCTTTTATCACTCTTTTGGAATTTTACCTGATGTTCTTACAAGCCCTTCCTACAAAGAGACCAGAACGTGCACTAGTCTTTTTTGAAGCACTCAAACATTTTTCTTTTCAGTTTCTTTCACTGAGTCTGTAGCTTGTTTCAATGTGATTTGTGACAATAAGAATGTATTGTTACTAAACCACACACATGAATGCTGATAAGCGTCCCTGCTTACATTAAAGCATGGTGAGAAAAGAATATCTTGGACTGAGATGCCTCACTGTTTGTGCAGTGGACACCCATTGAAATGTGATTGATTCCAAATAATGAAATGGCTCAAAAGGTCTTTCACAGTATATTTACTTTCTTTGTCTACTATCTCTGTGATGGTTTAAAGGTCCCAGGACTCCATTTATGAGATAATCTGGCAATGTGACTAGTGGTTATGTTGGAGAAAGGATAGACTTAGCAGTGGGACTTTCATTCAATGGCTCCCCAGCTTGTCATGGCCAGCTTAGCCATATTCTAGTCCTTGTAATCAAATGTTTGACAATATTGCAGTGCCTTGGAGACCTGACAGACAAAGCTATTGCACACGTGCGCAAAGGGAGCACCCACAGGGCTCTGGTAAGGTAAACCACCAACCCAAACACTTCAGGGATCATGACTGTCAACAGTTCCTTCTTTCTTATCTACAGACCAGAAGATCGATTCCACAACGAACTCCGACTTCACTTTGTTTTTCACCCCAGAAGTCTTGTCTCTTTTGCCTGGGAGGCTATTTAAGTAATGTGATGTTGGAAGTTGTCATTCAATTGGGAACCCCCATCCAGAGAGCAAAAAGCTCCATGGAGGAAATGTCATTCAGTAGGAGAGATACTCTCAAGAAGCCCTTAACTATTGGTTATTTTAGAGACAAGACGTCCACTATTTCATCTGGACTTTTTCTTTTCCTTTTATTTGTTATATAAAAAGGGGTACCTGGTTGGTCTCCAACACTTCTTGATCTATCTCTCATGTTGATTGTCTTACACACCCACATGCTGTCATAAACTGAACCTTATAATATTTGTTTCCAGCCATTTTCTTGCCCTCTAAAAGTAATGCAGGTTTTAGAGGTGGAGCAGTTAAGTGGTCAGGTCATTGTCTTTTGTTTGTTTATGATGTTTTTGAAAATGTTATTTTTTTAAATACGTATTTTTGTTGCACCATTTTGTTTTATTTTGAGTGCTGCCCTGCTTTGCTCTCATCTTTAACTTTTCTCTCACTATGCTTCTTGTTCTACAGTTTAGTCTTACGTCCTGAACTTTTTTATTTCCTTCCTTCCTGGTTAAGACCTTGGCTTGCTATTACAATTGCAATCAATCTTCTGATTCCATGTTACTTTAAACTGTTGCTGGCTTGTCCTGTCAATATGCACATGGTCTTATTTTAATAGCCAACAAATGGCTGTTTATTTAAACACCTTTCCCCACTGTGTTTATTCTGCAAATATTACTGACTTTCAGAAACACCAACTTGTCTTACTCTCTCGATGTTCCCAGAACTCAGGAGATCCTGATTCACTGTTTTTTGGTGTTAATGGGTCCTCCCTGTGTGGAGTGCTTTGAGTAGTGAGAAAATGTGCTATATAAATGTTAAAAAGTATTATTATTATTATTATTATTATTATTATTATTATTATTACTGGCCACCATGATACAAAGTGTATTAAGTCAAACAACGCTTGTTACCCATAGTGTGGGTTCACTCCAAAATCTTCTTGCACTAACAGATTCACTAGCATGATGGAAGAAAGACAACTTTCACAGTAAGACTTCTAGGCTTTTTATGTTGATTCCTTAAGTCCACCCGTAGTGGATTCTAGCTGTTCATATACTGTACAAACAAATGTAGGACAAGGTTGGCATTGCCCATTCTGCTAGATTTTCGTGGCCAACCATGTCTGTTAATAAAGCGGTTTACCAGGGATACAGGCATCCAGCCGAGCCTTCCCCCATTTGTATTCCAAAGTAAGTGTCTGAACTCCAACTTGTACCAGGATCTACCTGGACTTCATCTCATAACAAAGCTGCAGGACCCTCTGCAGATTTGTTGAGCCAGAAGAACCCACCTATTAGAAGACACTGGTTTTGAAACTGGAAGTGACTTTAATCCAATTAGAAGAAGGTTCAACCTTCCTTTAAAACTCTCTGCAGCATCTTGAAGAAGCTCTCTCTCTCGCTGGGATATTCGCTGGACACTCACTGAATTCCCTGGGTATTCTCTCAGGGCAACCTCTCTGGGATTCTCTCAGGGAAGTAGAACTCTCCAAAATGACTCTCTAAATCTTCTCTCAAACTACAAGCTATAAGCCTCTTGCTTGGAATTCAAAATACTCTTATCTTTGTGGACCAGAAGCTGAGGCCCAGTCTGTCAAGCCAAAGCCGTGTGCCAGTAGTCTGACAAGGCTGAGAAGCAGCCATCACTTCAAGAAGGGAACTTCCTCTTGTGCCAGAAAGAGAAATGCTTTTCTCTAAGATACAGACAGTGCACAGCAAAGGGCCTAACAGCAGAAAGCAAGCCGAGAAAGCAGCAGCACAGCACTGACAAGGATCATGCAGCTAAGAGAACGAGTGCACTGTAACTCTCGTACCAGGAGCCAACAAAAAAACAACAACTTCACACAACATCAGACATCATCCATAATGGTATTGGTATTGTAAAACTGTTTATCTGTGCCAAAATAAAGTGGAACTCTAAATACCAGTAAGCTACCAGCCTATATGTTTTATGTTTGTCTGTCTAGTCTGACTGCACCCAGTCTTATATGTCAATAGGCAGTTATCATATTTCTGTAATCCTTGTGTTTATCAAAAATTTGTATTATTCTGTTTCTTAAATGAGTGTGTCTCAGTTTTCTTGATATACTGTAAGTCTAAAGGCTATAAATCTGCCTCCTACAAAACAGAGAAAGGTAAGGTAAATAAAGTAGGAGCATTGCTGAATTATTGGATAAATTGAATATAATTGGAATTATTGGATCAATCCCTCATTATTATGGCATCTTCCTGGGTGGCCGTTGATTATTAATCATCAAAATTCCTACAGCAGAAAGATGCCCACTCTACAGCAACCTATCTGATCTGCACAGCTGTAATTCAACCTGATCAAAATGTTGGCTGCATCTCTGCATCCTGCAGAGGATGTTACAATTTACTTCAAAAATTAAGCTATCAAACTTAAGCTGAAATGATACAATATAACTGTTAATACATTGTATAATTTCTTTACAGGCAATCAGAGGTGTGGTAGGATGTCTACTGCTGTGTCTTTCACTTTGAAGGTGACAGGATATTTCAAAACATAGTCAGATACAGAGGAGCTATTTTTGCAAGTAAGAGCAACTGCAACAGTCCATTCTTTGGAAATGCCCTGGACCACTCCACTGAATCACCATCTTTCTACACAGTAATGTGAGACCACAATGCAAGCAGCACTTTTACGATGTTACAACAGTATGGGTAGTGCTAGACCTTCTACCTTACAGCTTGTATCATGCCCCAGGAGGCTTCCGCCTCTTTGGCCCTTGTGTGGCCCAGTTTCTGAATCTTGACACTGATTTCTTCAGGGTGGGGATGGATGCCATTGTGTCATGGTGAAATGCATGCCTGCACAAGTTTGAAATAGAAAAATGGTAATTCTTTGCTCACAAATAAAGCCTTCAAATAAAACTGTAGGAGACATTTATGCTACCTTATTTTTCAAAGTATCCTTGCAGTTTATGGTGGTACCACAGGCAGGTGATGTGATTCAACCAGAGCTGCCAGCAGTGATAGAACTGTCTTGTCTGTCTTCTAGTTTGCAGTCAGGCATCTTAGCCACTAAGCTACACTGCCAGCACAACAACAAGACCTATCGCTAACTAGAGTAGTAAATTGATTTCTTCTGACTTGCCCGTGTGGTTTATTTGTGGCTGGCGTAACAAGATTAATCAATAAAAACAACTGGAATGTTGTTGAATGAGTTGATGAAGCTAAGTCAGAAACTGCACAAGCAAAGACACTTTATAAATACTGTACTCATTAATAGTTTTTTTTCTGGGTGCCATTTAACAAGCCAGCATAGCTGAATTTATTTAGTCTGCACTTTAGTTTTCTGGGTCCTTCTAATTTTTTCATAAAAAAATATGTGCTGTAGGTTCACTCTGGCATAAGTCTTCCAATATAGTTTTAGTGGAATTCCGACCAGTATTAATACATAATTTCACTCAGTGATAAATGTTACGCCAGTTTAGGATAACTGCACATGGTGAAAGATAAGAATAGATTCAACTGGAAAGTTTATTTCACTATATACAGTAAATCTAATGTAATATGGTGTACAAGGAGCTCCTGCTGCACAGAGCTAATAAATGCGACATGAGAAAAAACAGAAAATGTTAAGATGGGCTGAGTGTTGCTGATGTTCCCATATTATACAATAATAAGTTGGATTATTACTAAGTTTTATTATTAATAGTACAACTTATTAATCTAAAATTAAACATAATACAATGGAGTAAAATACAGCACTAATGTAGCAAAATGAAAATGTATGTGCATATGTCAAGTAATTATTTATCATTCTCAAACCAGCGTAATCCAAGGCAGGGTCACAAGAACTGAAGTCCATCTCAGCAGCACAACATAGGAGATAACCTTGTGATGCAGGGCCCACTCAACAAACACAACCACGTCTCTCATAAAGTGGCCAATTATGAATTGCTAATCAGCCTAACATGTCCATCTTCAAGGGTGTAGGAGGGATACCATACTACCTAAAGAAAAACACACACACTCACAGGAAGAACACAGAAACACCACAGAGACAATATCCATGTGTGGGACTGAAACCCAGAAGAAGATCTGTGAAGCAGCAGCACTAACTGTAAAGAGAGAGAGTGATGAGCAGGATTATCTGTATATTCATTGCTGAGTTTAAAAAAATTCAAAGGTTCTTTACAGAATATTATCAACAGCTAACACCAACAAGGAAAGTGGACATAAGGTCAAATGTGTGTGATTTGTCTTCTTCTTCCTCTTCATCTTTTCACACTTCTTTATTTGATCTATGTGCTTGATTAACTTTCTCCAAAAAGCTAGTTCCTGCACCTCCTCACCAGTCAAGCCCTTTTCCTTCAGATCTTCTTTTACTTTATTCATCCACCTCTGCTTTGCCATCCCTCATTTTCTCTTCCCCTGTTCTTCCATTCCCATCACTCTTTTGTCCACATATTCCTTGTCTCTTCTCATCACATGTCTATACCATTTCAACCTACTTTGCTGTACTTTCCTAGATATCTCTCCCACTTTTGTTGCACTTTTGATTGTCTCATTTTTTATTCTGTCCTGTTTTTAACTCCATATATCCATCTCAACATTCTTATTTCTGCCACATCTAACTTCTACTCTTGCATTTCCTTTACTGCCCATGTCTCAGCTCCATACATCATTGCCGGTCTTACCACTGTCTTAAAAACCTTACCTTTAACCTTCGCCTTAATTCTTCGATCACATAATACTCCTGATACCTTCTTCCAATTGTTCCATCTACACTACACTCTGTGGGGTATTTCTGCATCTAATTTTCCATCTTGGGTGACCACTGATCCTAGCTATTTAAACTTATCCAGTCTTTTCAATAGCTCTCCCTGCAGGCTAACTTCTGAATCCTGATCATCATTAAACCTCATACATTCAGGCTTCTTCTTTCTATTCATCTTCAACCCTCTATCTTCCCATGCCCATCACCATTCTTCCAACTTCCTCTCCATTTCCTCCTTTGTGGTGCTACACAATATATGTCATCAGCAAAAACATGCTCCAAGGGGATTGACCCATGACTCAACACATCTATAACCAGATCTAAGAGGTAAGGACTTAAAGAAGATCCCTGGTGCAGATCTACTCTAACAGGGATCTTGTCTGTTACCAAAAAAAATGCTTTTAACCCGAGTCCTCACTCCTTCATTCTTATCCTGGACAATCCTTATATACCTCCCTGGTACTCCTTTCTCTCTCATGCACCTCCTGACCTCTTGAGATGTGGCACTCTATCATAAGCTTTCTCCGAATCAATAAACACCATATGCAATCCTTTCTGTTTTTCTTGATGTTTCACTATGAGTTGTCTCAATCCAAAGATTGCATCCATTGTTTCTCTCCTGGACATAAAACCAAACTGCTTCTCCCCTATAGTGGTTTCTTCCCTAAGGTTTCTTTCTATAACCCTTTCCTAAATGTTCACTGTGTGTGACATCAGCTTTATCTCTCTATTGTTTCCACAATCTTGAATAAAACCCTTCTGCTTATAAATGGATACAAACACACTATTCCTCAGCTACTCTGGTATTCTTTCTGTTCATAGATCTTCTGCATTAGATCTCACAACACATCTACTCCTTCTTCTCCTAAACTCTTACACACTTCTTCTGGAATTTCATCTCATCCTGTTGCCTTTCCATTTCACATTCTTTTCACTTCCTCCCTCCGTATTCTTAGTACTAGCCTTTCATTTGGGCCTCCATCCCCAAATACTACCCTTGGATTTTCTTCATTCAGCAGCTTTTCAAAGTACCTCTTCCATCACCAGCAAAAACAAAGAGCTGGTGGTGGATTTTAGGAGGCCCAGGCCCCTTATGGACCCCGTGATTATTAGAGGTGACTGTGTGCAGAGGGTACAGACCTATAAATACCTGGGAGTGCAGCTGGATGATAAACTGGACTGGACTGCCAATACTGATGCTCTGTACAAGCGAGGACAGAGCTGACTATATTTCCTTAGAAGGCTGGCATCTTTCAACATCTATAATAAGATGCTGCACATGTTCTATCAAACAGTTGTGGCGAGCACCCTCTTCTACACGGTGGTGTGTGGGGAGGCAGCATAAAGAAGAGGGACGCCTCACGCCTGGACAAACTAGTGAGGAAGGCAGGCCCTATTGTAGGCATGGAGCTGGACAGTTTGACATCTGTGGCAGAGCGACAGGCACTGAGAAGGCTCCTGTCCTTCATGGAGAATCCACTGCATCCACTGAACAGTATCACCTCCAGACAGAGGAGCAGCTTCAGCGACAGACTGCTGTCACTGTCCTGCTCCACTGACAGACTGAGGAGATCGTTCCTCCCTCACACTATGCGACTCTTCAGTTCCACCGGGGGGTGGGGGCGTGGGGGGTGGTTAAACGGTAACATTATACAATGTTATTGACTGTTATATCTGTCTTGCACTCTCCACCTTGCACTTTTTAACTTGCACTGTGTTTTTATCACTCTTTAATTAATATTGTTTTTTATCAGTATGCTGCTGTTGGAGTATGTGAATTTCCCCTTGAGGATTAATAAAGTATCTATCTATCTATCTATCTATCTATCTATCTATCTATCTATCTATCTATCTATCTATCTATCTATCTATCTATCTATCTATCTATCTATCTATCTATCTATCTATCTATCTATTTTTGATCCTATCATGCTCATTTAAGACAGTGCCTTGCTCAGCTTTCATTTGCTTTTTCAGACTAAAATCCTTTCCAGCTAAGTTCCTAGTCATAGATTTTGCACACTCTCTCTGACTGTTCACTTTAATTATATTACTGTGTAAAACTGTACAATCCCATTCACATCTTGCCATCTTATCATTAGCATTTCTTTCTAACATACAGGAATGTAATTTTTTTTGTTCATGTAATTTTTTTTTGTTCATGTACTATAACACAGTTTTCACGTTTTTCAGCATCATTTGCCATTACAAAAAAGTTGTGTAGTAAGACATTTTTGAAAATAATCAGGGCTGTATATATGAAAAAGTGTTTAGCAGGACATCCCTCTGTACTACATTAATTGGCATGCATAGCTTTGCATGGGTATGCATTTACTGAATGACATCAACTGATGGCACTGATTTCAGTATTCTGTTTACAGTATACTAATGGAAAGGCTTTGAAATTGATTCTAATTTTCATCTACAGACTACAAAAAGCTGACTGAAAATAGTTTTCCCTCAACCATTATGAAAAATTTTGAAAGCTGGGTTTGCTCTTTGAATTCTGCTAAACCACCAAATTCTCGATTACACATTAATTATGCTCTTCCCTAATTCTTTTGTCCAGCCACACACAAAAAGTGTTTAGTCATTGGTTACTCATTTTTAGGTTTAACATAAGGCAATGCAACATTACGTTACTTTCCAGACTTCATTTACAATATCTTAGTGAGTTGGAGGCAGTTGTAGTGCACTACTGTGACCAGCGGTCGAGTGACATACCCAGCAGCTTAATCCGGTGAATCTTCAACTAACCATGACAAATTCAATCTTGATTTGTTCTTTAGACATAGGGGCGGGCTTCTGTGTGTATGTGAGAGCTGACAACCGATGACCGCTCAGCCAGAAGTTCAATGCTTATTATGCAGCAAAAAGGAATAAGGAACACGGGTGTTTTGGACCTCACAAAAAGAAGAGAAGCGTCTCTGTCTGATGCCTTGTGCTTTATGTACAACAATAGTGTGGAGTTAATCCAGCAAGTGCAGTAGAAATATAATAATCTGGTGCGTGTGTGTATTTGGTCTCCAATGGAGTTTCAAGCATGATACAACAATGTATAATAAATTGAAGTGTGAAAGGGAATTTGTCTGCATTTATTAATTATTAACAACTAGCCAATTTAAAATGCTGTATTTTTGTTATAATTCAGGACTCAACACATAAAATAGGACACAATGACTAACAGCAAGACTGTGCTATAATAAATGGACTTCAGGCTATAGTACTTCACAAAGGCAATGGATCTATCAGGCAGCATGTTATTCTCTCTCAGAAATAGGGTTGAACTTTGGAAATGTGAAAATGCTCTGGAAAGTCATTACACAGTTGTCTAATTTGACATACCCAATGCAATTTCCAGATGATTCTCAGATGTCAAGATAAGCAGCTGCAGTCAACACATTTGATATCACCATCAACTAGAAGTCAAATAATATGACATTGGCTTTAAAGTATCACCTACAGAATGTAGGTGTTTTATTGTTTAGTTTAAATGTCACAGGCAAAACCCTGGAAATCTCATAAAGACTGTGCTTGGTGACAGGCCTTATACAGTCTTTTGATCCTGTACCGATAGCTCATGTTATTATATAAATATGAATGATGTACACATGGACTTGAGTTCAACTCTGGATGCATTCCAAACAATGCTAGACTATAGAATATGTATCCTACATTAGCTTTCTTTTACATCAGAAACTGCTGGGTATAGGGTGAATTCTTTAAAACTCATTTTATGAGCCCTCCACAGATTTCATACTAAAAAACTATAAATTTGGCATATCGTTTAAAACATCTACTTTGTGCAGGGCAAAAGTAATTTTTTCCAATAGTGTTCACAGACAGAATATTTCACTTTTTTTGACTATATCACAATTCCTGTGGGTCATAAGTTTACATACGTTTTGTTAAAACAGCTTGGAAAATTCCAGAAAATGATGTCAATCGTTTAGTCAATTAGAATGTAGATTCTGATAGGCAATTAGCCTAATTGGAGTCAACAAGTGGATGTATGTTAAGGCCTACCATCAAACTCATTGCCTCTTTGCTTGACATATTGGGAAAATTCAAAGAAATCAACCAAGACCTTAGATATAAAATTGTAGACCTCCACAAATCTGGTTCATCTTTGGGAACAATTTTCCACTGCCTGAAGGTTACACATTCACCTGTACAAACAATAATAAGCAAGTATATACATCGTGGGACCACACAGCTGTCATACCACTCAGGAAGGAGACACATTGTGTCTCCTAGAGCAGAACGTACTTTGGCACAAAAAGTGCAAATCAATTCCAGAACAACAGCATAAGACCTTGTGAAGATACTGGAGAAAACAGGTAGACAAGTATCTGTATCTACTGTAAAATCAGTCCTGTATCCGCATAACCTGAAAGGCTGCTCAGTAAGGAAGAAGCCACTGCTCCAGCACCACCATAAAAAAGCCAGACTGCAGTCTGCAGTGGCACATGGGGACAAAAATCTTACCTTCTGGAAAAATGACCTCTGACCTGATCGAGCTGTTTGGCCATAATGACCATTGTTATTTTTGGTGGAAAAAACGGTGAGGCTTGTGGATGGGAGCATCATGTTGTGGAGGTGTTTTGCTGCAGGATGGACTGGTGCACTTCACAAAATAGATGTCATCATGAGGAAAGAAAATTATGTATATATATTGCAGCAACATCTCAAGAGCTCAGCAAAGAAGTTGAAGCTCAGTCGCAAAAGGGTCTTCTAAATGGACAATGACCCCAAGCAAACCACCAAATTGGTGTCAAAATGGACAACAATGAGAAAATTGTGATATAGTCAGTAAAAAGTTGAAATACTCTATTTGTGAACATTGGTGCACACAGTAGATGTCTTAAATGATGCGCGAAATGTATAGCTTGCTAGTATAATACCTGTGGAGAGGATATAAAGTGAGTTTTAAAGAATTCACCTTAAGTGTATGTAAACTTCTGAGTTCACCTATGTGTCATGGATGGAGAAATAGTGGGAAAATTGGTTCTGGCTAAGGTCTAAATACTCAATGCTGAATATTAGATTTTTAAGGATGACAATATAATTTAAGACAAAAACAAATGGGCTATTGAATTGAATTCCAAGAATAGGCAATCTGCTGCCACCCGTGCGACTCTACAGGTACTGCTGTCTATACATATTGGAGGTCACACCATGGCTGGCATTTTTCTAGCAACCTGGCATGCATAGACACAGAACATGGCACCTGGAAACATTTTAGATTTTAGAAGTATTTTATTTGAATACCTATATTTCCATGTATTTTATACATATATATTTTCTTATGATTGGGGTAATGGAGAAGCATTCTGTTCTGCTAGAAGTGGTGTAAGGAAGAGGCCAGGCTTGCTTGGGATGTTTAATCTATCACAACATACACACACAAAGGTGGTCAGTAATTATTTCTACATACACACCAAGACAAGCCAGACAACTCACAGAAAATTCATGCGGGCACAAGTAGAGCATGAAAATTCTATACTGACAATGATGAAGGCAGTTCCTTGAAGATTTCAGACAACCTTCTTAATCGCTGTGCCTCTGTCTTTATGGGCTGCTAAATTATATGTTTTATAAAAGGATAAAAATGATCAGTGAATTATAATTTTCCATGCCTAATTATAATTTGTTTCAATCCACTACTTAACACATTTTTGGTTCAAGCTATGTCTGTAATTGAAACTGAATCAATTAATTATAATAAAGCACTTTACAAATTCATTTACATTACAATATGCAGCAAACTGCATCCTAAAGTAATTCATTATGAATTTAGCTAATTTTAAAGCTAAATTAATTTTTTTGAAATACCTTGTGCTATAACTAATTCATGGAATCATTTATTCTCCCATTAAAATTAAATAATCATCCTGGCTTAATGTGATAATTGTCAAATTGCTGGCTACAACATGCACATGAATCACCATAAGATATTCCATGGGTGAAACTGGATTGAATTCCTCATTTATCAGCAATGTTCTGTATTTTGTGCTGCAGCACAGCCAGCTTGATTAACGTTTCAATGCACCACTTTCTTTTCATTTCTCCTGTGTTTGTCTTCTGATATCTCCATAGGGATAACATTATGACTAACATTAGGCTCTTACCTGCTTTAATTATCATGCACTCCTTTATAAATTTTTAACTATTTTTAGAAATTACTGAGGCATGCTGGAATACCAGGTCGTTTTGGCATCTCACAGTATTAATATCGTGGCTCCATTCAGGAGTCCCTTACCCACAATAAATAGACTCGTATCAATGCCAAATCTGCAAACACAGGGACTGAATTGGATGCAGCAGTGGAACCAAAACTCCCATTCTTGTTATATTTTCCACAAGAAACAAGTGTACAAATCATATACAGTATTAAAGAGACTGGAAAGCTACCATGACTTGTAAGATATCTATACAAGAGCAAAGATTTAGTCCCCAATTCTGTAGCAGGATAAAATCTGACGTGTTCCTTTCGTATCTGCAGTTTGACTATGTGCTGTTTTCTAAAACAGGAACATTCCTTGGGGTGCGATGCTGTGTAGGACTGTGGAGGCTGATTAATCAGCAGACATCATAAGAGAGCATGGCCAATGGAGTAAAACTTAAAGCTAGTAAAAATAAATAAATTGATGAATTTAATAGGCGGATAAAGATAAATGGAGAAGAAAAATAAATGGGAAGAGAATCTGCTTCCTCCGTGCTTTAAGAGCTCATTCTAAAATATTATTGATTAGATCCTGCCAGGTTTTGAAAAAGTTCTGCACAGATCCTCTAAGTGAGAATTTGATTTTTTCCAATTTCAAATAGTATAAAACATCGGTTACCCACTGACTTAAAAGAGGAGAGTTAGGATTCTTCCAGTTTAGCAAAATAAGTCTGCGTGCCAATAGTGTAGTACAAACAATCACAGTCTGTTTGTCCTTCTCCACTTTAAGCCCATCTGGAAGAACACCAAACACAGCTGTTAATGGGTTAGAAGGGATTGTGACACCAAGGCTGTCTGAAAGGCATTTAAAATTTTTGTCCAGAATGATGTTAATTTGGTGTAGGCCCAAAACATGCAACCCAGTGAGGCTGGAACTTGATTGCAGCGTTCGCAGGTTGGATCTTACCCTGGAAACATTTTGGACAGTTTTAAGCGAGACAGAAGGACATAATTTTCAGTGTTCAGAAACAGTATCTGTTCAGCCAAGGCCAAGAGTTTCCTTTAGTTTAGAATAGAGACTGCCTCAGAGGCCTGTTGTAATTCACAGGTGTAACACTGCAAACTGAGGTGGCTTGTGGTGTCCAAGCTAAGGTGATTTGTAAAGTAAAGAGGAAGGAGACATGTAAGAGATGGGAGCATAGTTGTGTGGCATGCACAGTAGAAATATTGGAAGAAACTCCATCCAATGCTGGGTTATTGGAAGTGGGTGCCCAAAGATGTAGTAGTACAACAAATAGGCTGCAAGCAATGAGTGCAACCTTTGTAAGAAGAAATTGTGTAAGAGGAGTGCAGAGTGTTGATGTATGAAGTTGTTTTGAAGAAAGTAGGGAGGTTCTGTTATATACAGTTGATGGCATATCGAGAGAAGATAGTGTTGCATACAAATAGTAATAGCTACAGGGAGAGGCGTGTGGAAGAAATTCAGAAAACTGCTCACCATTTTGACTTCAAAAGGAGTAACATTTAAGGGAAAAACTTATAAAAATCAAGTATGAGGAGTACAACGTGATAATGATTTGTACTTTCTCTGTTTGTCTTGCTTTGTGATTAGTTCATAAAAGCTCTCTTGTCTTTTTTGAAGATAAGAGTTGTATTTTTTTTTTTTGTAAAATAGTCAATAAATCATAGGTCAAAGGTCAACCCTTGTATTTTGTGGGTTTATGATTCATGGATCTGCCTATTTGCAGATTTGAGAATTTTGCAACCTACCACAGAAAAACCACAGACCATGCTGTAGCCACGCTACTTACAGTAAATGGACTGCAAGTTCCAAAAATCCCAGGAACATGGCACCACTGGGCAGCTTCATTGGTTGCCGCAAGGTTGGGTGAAACAAGAAGGCACTAGGTTTAAACATGAGCCTTAAGAAGACAGAGGATCACAATCAGTGGTATATTTTTGTTTGAATGCTTCACTGTACAATTGAATTACAATTTTACCTATAAGATTGCAGTTTTCTCTGGATTTATGTCTTTATCCTATCCATGCTTGTTCATGTGATTTTGCCTGAAATCAATTGGAAAACGACTTAATCTGGGAACACTCCCAACCTCTACAAATCTTTACGTACATCGAAATCATAGTAGGACAAACCTTTACATAACTTTTAGTAGACTGTTCACAAGGGATTTAATTTTATAACTACACCACCATCATCTGTATCTGTGAAGCTGGACTGCAACAACAACAACAAAAACATTTATTTATATAGAATGTTTTCATACAAATGATGTAGCTCAAAGTGCTTTACAGGATGAAGAAAGATAAAAAATATCTGCATGGTGCTTTGATCGGGTGGTGGTGGCGCAGATCACCACCACAGAAAACCGGAAAAAGAACGGCAGAGAAAGTAGGAATTAGTATGGATTTCGGAGCCACAAAAAAAAATAAAAAAAGATAATTAAATGCATGTACAGAATATCAGGGTTAAACTAAAATGAAGCTACGAGTAAGCCATGTTAAAATATTGGGCTTTTAGCAGTTTTTTAAAGTGCTCCACTGTATTAGACTGGCGAATTTCTATTGGTAAATTATTCCAGATTTTAGGTGCATAACAGCAGAAGGCTGCTTCACCACTTCTTTTAAGTTTAGCTCTTGGAATTATAAGCAGACACTCATTTGAAGATCTAAGGTTAAGATATGGAGTGTAATAATAATATATTTAATTATTTTAGGTGCCTTTCTAAACACTCAAGGACACAGAACAATAGACAAAACACAGATTATAAACAAAACTAAAATACAAAAATTGAAGTCAGACAGAGCAATTGTAATCAAAGAGAAAAAGCAGTGTTAAACAAATGAGTTTTAAGTTTAGATTTGAAAAGTGAAAATGATTTAATATTTCTAACCTCAGATGGTAGTGAGTTCCATAGTGGTAAGACGGACGAAGAGGACAGTCCAGTGGATGGAGGTAGAGGATCTAAGGGTACGGGAGGTAATGGCAACATGAAGGAGGTCAGACAGATATGGAGGGGCAAGGTTGTGGATAGCCTTAAAAGTTAACAGAAGAATTTTGAATTGAATGTGGAACTTAACTGGAAGCCAATGAAGCTGCTGCAAACGGGAGTGATATGGTAAATAGAGGGGGTTCTGGTAATGATGCAGGCAGCTGAATTCTGGACCAGTTGAAGCTTATAAAGAGATTTGCGAGAAAGACCAAAGAAAAGGGAATTGCAATAATCCAGATGAGAAGTGACAAGGCTATGAACAAAGATAGCAGTGGTGTGGGGAGTGAGGGAGGGGCGAATATAATTAATGTTACGTAAGTGGAAATATCCAGACTGGGAGATGTTATTGATGTGGGACTGTCAAGGATGACACCCAGACTCTTAACCTGTGGGGAAGGGGAGACAGAGGAATTATCTATAACAAATGAAAAATGATCAGTTTTGGATAATGTTGATTTTGTACCAATGAGGAGAACCTCAGTTTTGTCACTATTTAATTTAAGAAAATTTGAAGAAAACCAGGATTTGATTTCTCCTATACAATCAATAAGTGAGGAGGGTGGAAAGGAAACAGTAGGTTTGCTAGTGAGATAGAGCTGGGTGTCATTAGCATAACAGTGGAAGCTAATGTTATATTTACGAAAGATATTACCAAGGGGAAGGAGGTAAATAATGAAACGGAGGGGCCCCAGGACAAAGCCCTAGGGCACACCTGAAGTAACAGCGGTGGTTGGGATGAGAAAGTGTTAAGCTGAACAAATTGAGTGAGGCCTGAGAGGTAGGATCTGAACCAATCTAGTGGAGTGTGGGTAATGCCAATCGAAGATAATGTATTGAAAAGAGTAGTGTGACAAATAGTGTCAAAGGCTGCACTCAGATCAAGGAGGATGAGAATAGTAATTAAACCAGAATCAGCTGCCGTAAGGAGGTCATTAGTAATTTTTATAAGTGCCGTTTCTGTACTGTGGAGGGGACGAAAACTAGACTGGAACTCTTCATACAGATTATTTTGAGATAAATGAGAATGAAGTTGAATGCCCACTATTTTTTCAAGAATTTTGGAAGTGAAGGGCAGATTAGAAATAGGACGGAAATTACTGAAATTAGTCGGATTGGCACCAGGTTTTTTCAGTATTGGGGTTATTGCAGCAGTTTTAAAAGATGAAGGAACAGTACCAGTAGTGAGAGAAGAGTGGATTATAGCAGAAATAAGAGGGACCAGAAAGGGGAGGTGAAAAGACATGAAATACAGGATGGGCAAGATTATTTAAGGCTTTGTAAACCATAAGCAGTATTTTAAAGTCAGTTCTAAATGACACAGGTAACCAGTGTAGTGACATCAAAACTGGAGAGGTGTGCTTGGATTTTCTTTTCCTAGTTAAGATTCTAGCAGCCACATTCTGTACTCATTGCAACCGATTGATGTCTTTTTTTGGTAGTCCCGAGCGGAGTGCGTTACAGTAATCTAGTCGACTGAAAACAAAAGTGTGAACTAATTTCTCAGCGTCTTGCAATGTTATAAGAGATCAAACTTTTGCTATATTTCCTAAGTGAAAAAATGCTGTCCTAGTGATCTGATTAATATGTGATTTAAAATTTAGGTTAGAGTCAATAATTACCCCTAAATTCTTTACCTCAGTCTTTTAAGACTTTTAAGCCTAATGGATGAAGTTTATTTCTAAAATGGATCAAGTTTATTTCTAGGTCGTCAGCGTTTATCGTTTATCATTTTTTTTACTTGGTGTTTTGTTGGATTTCTTTTATATCAGCAATATTAATCATTTGTGTGATTTACTACCATAAATATACTCACAAATGTATTATAATAAATTAAATTTTGTAAAAAGTTACAGTTCACAAAGATCTGTTGAACTACACATTTTGTCTGGGAGACTCCAAAGCCTCTTTAGCTTTACAATCAGCCCTACCCACGTGATTAGCAGCAGAACTGCTGCTTCGTCAGATTGTAAGGAGGGATTTTATGTGATTTGAGCAAGTAATCAGGTTGTTTCAGGTCTGCCCCAGTTTGTCACAGACTGAGACTAAGTGACTTGGTAAGGTCCCTCAATAATTCGGTAGTGCAGAATGAACATGAAAAGGTAATTTTTAGCTGCTAAGCTATTTTGCTTGTGACAATTATGTTGGATAGACTTTTTCAATATCATTTTCATTATTATCTATTTCAGCAAATTGTCAACTTTTCTTTTGTTACTGATAACGCAAGTTTGCCCAGGCCTTGTTCTATACTGGCAAGAGTAAGAAAAGTATGAAAGAGCTGCTGCACCTCTACCTTTCACTTGTATTTTGTTATTTCTGTCATGTTTTAAGCAATTTATCACCAAACAGTAGAAGAGAACAAAGCAAATCTATGAGATAATAATAGCCAATCCCACATAAATGTATAATTTTACAGGATTTACTATACCACAAATGAACCATGAAAAACTTTTAGTTCTTTTGAGCTCTTTGTTTAATCAGAAAACAGTCACAGCAAAGAATAAAGCAAAAACCGGTGTACTCCTGGCCACAATCGGAGTCAGTCAGCTCCAAAGCTTTGATGGCACAGTTTCAGGTTTCATCATTTTTCACTGCAGGTTACAAAGCCTTTCTCTTCTGAGTATGCTCCAGTTTCTTTGACTGTTGCACAATGCAGGAGGTCACAAGCACTGGAAAGGTATCAAATAGTCTCCAGCTTAACCTGTGTCCCCTGTTTACAAAGCCGCCCAGACATGACTGTAATCTAATCGGCACAGATGAGGCGTGTTGATCTTGCAGCCCCAAACACACCTGTTAACTGACAAATCTGCAATTTAAATTGTCCTTGGAATTTTGAGCTGTGTAAACACTCCCTGTCATTATGATGCATTCGGCAGACAGCTGCAGGAATGCATTTACTGCTGAGAACAGCAAGTTTTTGCTAAATATAATATCACAGGAGTCTTTCATCTAAGCAGGATTGATTGTTTTATTAACCATGTGTTCTTTGTTTGCGTAGTGTTTTACATTATTTTGACCTGTAAGATCACAATGATATGTCCTAAGGCATTCATCCATATTATTTCATTACTTGTCATTCTGTGTATACAGTAAATGTAGTGTATACACAAAATTGAATTGCACAAATGGCAATAAATTAGTGAGTGATCCAGCTTTTACAAATGTGGTATTAGGATTGCTCCAAAACTCCACTCCAGGATCAGGTTGAAATAAATTACATATTATATTTATTGTAATTTCAACTGACACAAAACTAAAGTCTTTTTGGTGCTTTTGGCATGTGCTGGTGCAGCAGATGGGGTTTAGATAGTTAACTTCTTATTTTTTTTCCTCTCTTGTGTTTTTTAGCAACCTCTGTATTTTGAGGTATTCTGAGCTCTATGCTTATGATGATCAATTATGTATACCATTGTCCTATTATCTTTGTCCCCACACAAACCCCAGACTGATGTTACTCAATTATGGTGACTTCTTTTTTTAAATCGCATTGAATAAAATCATCTGCATAGCAAAAAAATGTAAGCGAAAAAGCAAAAAAAGGTTATTTTCAAAAAAGATCAAGTTTCCTCCATTTTCATTCTTGTTAGACTTTTCACATTAACAGAAGATTTTTAAACCATGTGTAGTTTTGACAAAGTTTGGCTATATATTAATTGCTAAGATATACACTGTAAGGGATGGCCGGCAGTTTATTCCGGCTGGGACGCTCCAGTAATGGAAAGATGGGGGAAGGCAGCTTATCAAGGACACTGCCTCCCACAAGACGATAGATGGCAGCATCCCCGGACTGCAGCTGTACGCTGGATGCCTGCAGGGCACTATGGGACTTGGAGTTCTGCAGCACAGCCCTCCTGGGTACCGTGGGTGCCACCAATGGATGCTGTGGGAAGTTGGTGGGAAAACAAATTCTCGCCTAGCCCGGAAGTACTAATGGACTATGACAACGGTAGCCCCGAAGTACAGTACTTCCGGGCTGACTGAAAACCTGAACTCTCCAGCTGACCTGGAAGAGCTGGCAAGTCACGTAAGAGGAAGAACAGAAGCACTTCCGGGTCTAGGACTATATAAAGGACTGAGGGGAACCCAGCAAGCGAGCCGGAGTTAGGAAGAGTGTGACGGAGCTTGCTGGGAGGTGTAGCGGAGAAAAGTATTGTGTTTATTTATTATTGTATTGCCTGTTTGCTATGGCTGGGGTGCTTTGGAGGCACAGCAGAGGGAAAAAAGAATAAAAAGAATAAGAGTACTTTTACCCTGTGTCGGAGCCTGTCTGTTGGGTCTAACGGGGCAACAGCGACCCCTGGTGTTCACAACACATACATATTGTCTTGATGGTTCCATATCAGGAGCTGGCTGGGGCTCTGTGCCTTGTTCTTCTTTACACCTTTACACTTTCCATTCGCCCCTGCCCCGTCTCTTGTTTTGATGCAAAACTAATTATGTAGCAGTCACATTGCAGGAAGGACAGAACAAATAAAAAGAGGAGCTTAGACAGTGATATTACTCTAATATTGAGTAGTGTGAGACATGCGTAATTAGGAGGCATCTTCAATGATCTTCAGACACATGTAATTCACCTCCAAAGGTAGTGGAGGAGCTGTCTCTTAATTTTCTTCCCTTTTTCCTGTAGACCTGATAGCACCAGACAGGAAGAATTCTGACATCATTTCCACATCTGGACCACAAATCCCACCTCTTCCACCCTTATGTATCTGTGAACCTGGCAGTCACCATTCATTCAAGAAGCCGCATCTTGTTGGGAGCACTTCAGTCCTGCTGAAGTGCCATTAAAATTTTCAAGAAGCCTGACCACTTCAGTCCTCAAATATTCGATTTTTTTGGTTTAATTTTCATAATTGAGTTCCTTATTAAAAGTGGTTTTGCCATATTGTGACTGCAAACTTCCACGTATTTGTTCATTTATTTTACAAGTAGTTAATGTCTTTGCAGAAGCCACCATTCAAGCTCCCTTAGTGTTGGAGTGTTTTGACCACTATACTACGTGCCTTTTTGATTTTTGAATTAGATTTCTAGTCTTTGGGCGGCACGGTGGCGCAGTGGTAGCGCTGCTGCCTCGCAGTTAGGAAACCCGGGTTCGCTTCCCGGGTCCTCCCTGCATGGAGTTTGCATGTTCTCCCCGTGTCTGTGTGGGTTTCCTCCGGGCGCTCCAGTTTCCTCCCACAGTCCAAAGACATGCAGGTTAGGTGGATTGGCGATTCTAAATTGGCCCTAGTGTGTGCTTGGTGTGTGGGTGGGTTTGTGTGTGTCCTGCGGTGGGTTGGCACCCTGCCCAGGAATGGTTCCCTGCCTTGTGCCCCGTGTTGGCTGGGATTGGCTCCAGCAGACCCCCGTGACCTGTGTTCGGATTCAACGGGTTGGAAAATGGATGGATGGATTTCTAGTCTTTACTTTACCTTTTCATTATGCATTCTTTCAAATCACTTTGTTCAGTTCTGCACTCTAAGGCTTGCATTGCCAGCTGCACTTTACAGGCAAGAGTGTGACACATTAGTCCCACAGCTAAACATTTTCTGCAGAAAAGCCCATGCTGACAGCCTGCACTATAAATGTATCTGGCTGATGTGTGCCTGATACTCTGTAAAGTGCTTTTGATGGTGTAATCCATTAAATAATTAATCCAGTGATTGATCAATTTTAACATAATTAATTATATGTTTAGAAAAGAATTTGTTCATGAGGCTTTACTGTTTTCTTAAATCTTCACTTTTATGCTCAAATGGATATTCATGAGCATTATCATTTTATATCTATGAGTCAAACTTTTTCTGACATTTCTCCTTAAAAATTAAGTCTATAAATGATTGTGTATACAGTAGCGTCCAAAATTACACTGCACAACAAAGTTTTTGCTTCTTGAACACTGTTGGGTGTTTCTTATAGAATTTTGGGTGCTGATTACGAATATCACATCAAAATTTACCCATCACGTAAATTCATGATTTTTTCTTATATTTGTATCCAAACATTTTCGCTCCCGTAAGTGACTTATCAACAACGGTTTGTACAGCCTGGGCATGTCCAGGCATGGAATCAGGCCAGGTTGGAAGCTGTTCTGTGGAAGTTGACAGCTTGGGCAGGTCTGAACGAGCTTGACGCTGTCTCAACATGCTATAAAGGTGGCTTGCATACACCAATCCTGCTCATTTGGTTAATATAGATAGTCAGTGTGTATGTATAGTATCAGTATAGTAAAATACAGTATCTGTAGCAATATAACAGTAAGTAAGCTTGATGCTATAGACGTTTTGGTGTCGGGCGATATGTCTCGTCAATGTTGTAACAGCCGCGATACATTCTGCTATATCTGTGGAGAATATACACTGCCTCAGAGACGTTGGATGACTGCTCCTATGAAGAAAGCTTATCATCTGTATTTCGGCTGCAAAACAGGTGATCAAGACAAGGAATGGGCGCCTCACATTTGCTGTGCGACATGCGCTGTCAGTCTGAGAGCCTGGCTCAGAGGCACTCGAAAGATGATGCCGTTTGCTGTTCCGATGATATGGCGAGAACAGAAAGACCATGTAACGGACTGTTACTTCTGTTTGACTAATTTGTCTGGTTTCTCTGCCAAAAACAAGAAGTCAATTGAATATCCTAATTTTCCTTCAGCAACGAGACCCTTGCCACATGATGACAGTCTTCCAATTCCGAAACCACCAGAGGATTGGACCTTAGACGAACCAGATGAAGAAACTGCAATGCAGGGTACTGACAGTGACATTGACCTGGATTTTGAACTGTGCTCATCTGGCGATCCACATCTGATAACACAGTCCAAATTGAATGATTTGGTCAGAGATTTGGGTCTGTCAAAAGCCGAACTGCTGGGTTCGAGACTGCAGGAATGGTGTTTGCTGTCAACAGGTACAAAAATTTATGTGTTTCGAGGTTGACATCATGATATAACCAAATTTTTTGCACAAGTCGACAGTCTCTGTTTCTGTTGTGACATTGAAGGATTGTTCTTGGCCTTGGGTTGTGATCACAACCCGGAAGAGTGGCGTCTCTTCATTGATTCGTCAATGTTAAGCCTGAAAGCTGTTCTGCTACACAATGGCAACATTTATCCTTCAGAACCTGTTGGCTATGCAGCACACATGAAAGAAACATATGAGAATATGGAACTGTTGCTGAAGCACATCCAGTATAGCAGGTACAACTGGAATATCTGTGGAAATCTTAAAGTCGCTGCTCTGTTACTAGGACTGCAGCTTGGCTATAAAAAGTACTGTTGTTTCATCTGTGAATGGGACAGCTATGCCAAAGAGTCGCACTATTCTCGACACAACTGGTCACTCCGTAAAAAGTTAGTTCCAGGACAGAAAAATGTGGCACATGAATTGCTTGTCGACCTGGCAAAGTTTTTTTGCCTCCTCTTCACATAAAACTGGGACTCATGAAGAATTTCGTGAAAGTACTGAACAAGGAAGGCGAAGGTTTTCATTATTTAAGACAGATGTTCCCAAGAATAACTGATGCCAAGATCAAAGAGGGCATTTTTCTTGGCCCCCAGATCAGACATGTTATGAGTGACAAGCAGTTTGAAGATCTGTTAATTGGGCCAGAAAAAATTGCCTGGAAAGCCTTCAAAGACGTTGTTGACAATTTTCTGGGCAATTACAGAGCCCCAAACTACATTCAGCTGGTAGACAAACTTCTCAAAGAATACAAGACAATGAAGTGCAACATGTCACTCAAGATTCATTTCCTCCACTCACACTTGGACTTCTTCCCCGCAAATCTCAGGGCTGTCAGTAAGAACACAGTGAAAGGTTTCACCAGGACATTGCAACGATGGAAAAATGATACCAGGACAACTGGAATCCGTCAATGTTTGCAGACTACAGTTGGACACTGCAACGTGATGCACTAGACATTGAATACAAAAGAAAATCAGGAGCAAAACACTTTTAATTCTGTTGAATTTAATAGCTTATGCGAAACATAAATGTGACTAAATACGTTATTATCAGTAAACATATAAATGTTTGTTTCTCAGAGTTCCTATGTGATGCAGTAAAACCAAAGCTATATTTGTGCATACCCAGTAGGTACCTGTCACAATCAACTTTTCAGGAAGCAAGACTTTTCAAAAAATTGTTGTGCAGTGATATTCAATCCCCTTGAAAGTCATCATAATTTTCAGCATGACAAAAGATTTATACACATATTTATTTGTCCATTCAGTATTTTTAACGTGAACTCTTAAGCTGTAACAATTCATTTCCAAAGTCAAAATAGACCATTTTCTGTAGGGGATTGAATACTTTTGCGCACCACTGTATTTCAGTACCAAATAACAGAAAATAGAAGAAGAAATATATGCAATGTATTTAAAAAAAAGAAAAAAAAACACATTATGAAGTCTGACAATTTATAGTAGAGGACTGTAATTACAGAACACATGGATCTTCAGTTCAGATGTGAATGTGTAGACTGATGGAGTCTCTTAAAAAATTTACAAGGAGAATACCGGAGAGTGGGCGTCCCAAAGCGGCTGTGAATGAGTCACAAAACAGGCAAATGTTCTAGTTCAAGTAAACTGCCTTGATGATTACTGGATTACATAATTCAGTTACAAGGTAAATGGCACTCTGATATGAACAGTACAGTATATGTCAAGTCTTGCAGCTATATCATAGTCTATGACTGTAGAAACTGATCAAATTTAGCAGCAGTGACCTTATTCTAATTAACAAATATCTTGCGTGGTAGGCTAAACTGGACATTGAAGTGGGACAATTCAGAAAATTATATGATCCACTGTGTCAACCCCTAATGGGAGCAGCTGAAAGAAGAAGAAGAAGATATTGAAAAATTAAAACAGCAAATTTAAGTGAATAAATGATTCTTACAATATGAAAAACTACAAGGTCCATGCCATAATTGTAAATTGGGTCTACAATAAGTTAACCAAACTACAAAATAAGAGATTCTTCAAAATAATTAAATATTAAGGAACCTTTAGTATGCAGCAAATATAATCAATAATCAGTACCTCACTGTGCCTTATGCTCCAAAATATATGTGATTTTTGGGTATGCTTACATATGTACATCTTTAGATGATTCTTCTAAAGATAATTCAACACAGATGTCAGCCTTACATTAAAAGAGAATTGCAGAGGAACAAAAGATGTAAGTAGCAATGCACACTGGGTAATCAAAAAGGATAATGAATACAAGAAGGTTAGCAAAGTGTGCTTTATCAACTACAGCAAAGCTATTGATTGTGTTGAATATTTAAAATTGTGGCATACCTATGCTTCTTGTTTTCATGAGGAACCTCTATACTGGACAATAAGCCAAAAAGCAGATATACAGGGTTACATTCTCTCACTATAGTTATTTTCCCTGTATGCTAAAAAATATTATAATAGAGGCAAAGCTTGATAGAAGCTTCTCAGGACTAGTGGAAGAAACATCAACCTTTGATATGCAGGTGATCCTACTCTGACCTGAAAATGAAGCAGACTTGCATTAGGTAGAAGAAAAGTGAAAGACTTGGAAAAGATCTCCAAATGTAATTTTGTGTATATAAACACAAACAACAGAATTTTTGATGCCTATCACCTAAAAGAAAATAATATTCTAAATAGCATGGATCTATGAGAGAAAGGTCCTACCAAACCAATCTTTTAGGGTTTTTTGAAGAAGCAACCGGAATAGTTGACAAAAGCCAAGCCTGCAACATAATTTACCTAGACTTTCAAAAAGCATTTGATACAGTCCCACTCCAAAGTTAATTCTGAAACTAGGAGATGTAGATATCAGAGGTGACCTACAAAACCAGATCTCTGGTTCGTTAACCGGCAGGAGACAAAGAGTACAGATAAGAGGAGAATGATCCACATGAAGGAAGTCCATCAGTGGAGTCTCTCAAGGATTAGTCCTTGGTCCATTACTCTTTCTGATTTATATTAATGACTCCATTGAGTAGAGTTAGTAAACTTGTGAAATTCGCAAATTACATTAAAATTGGAGTGAAATAGCAGACACTGAAGAGGAATCAAAAAGAGATCAAAAAAGACCTTGACAATCTTCAGGACTGGGTGAACTCCTGGAAAATGCAGTTGAATGTAGAAAAGTACAAAGTGCTACATGTGGTCACATGGAATATCAATTATGAATACAAGTTGGGAGACACTGTCATACAGGAAGCAACCTCCGAAAAGGATTTAGGAATTTATGTTGACACAACCCTTCCATCAACACAACACTGCACAGAAGCAATTAAAAAGGTAATCAAAATTTTAGGTTATATCATAAAAACTGTTGAATTTAAATGAAGTGATGTTATAGTTGTGATAAGATTAAACTGACACAGAAAGAAGTTTGGGGGCAGCCACCCATATCCTTAAAGTAGGCTGCCTAAAAATGAATGTTGGTTCAGAGATTTACAGATTTCAGTCCAAAAACAAAGAACAAACAGATAGGTGAACATGGTGGCTTTAAAGTCATGCAGGGGAAGTGATGTCATGAGGCAGGAACCGGAAGTGATCATGGCCAGAACCGGAATTGACATCATCGCATCCAGGTCAAATTTCCTGTGGTCTGTCTGCCGATAAAAAAGAGTAAAGATTAGTGCACTCTGCCATCCCCTGGTCTGGTGTGGAATTACCTTCCTTTGAGCCTTTTAGCTGCCTCCCATGCACACATGCGTGACAAGCTCAAACTATACAATGCACTATTAAGACAACATCTGGAGTATTGTGTGCAGTTCTGGTCACCACTATACAAGAAAGACATAGCAGCACTTGAAGCTGTGAAGAGGAGAGCAACCAAATGCATTCCAGGACTTAAGGACATGTCCTACTCTAACAAACTCAAAGAATAAAACCTGTTTAGTCTTAAACAGATGAGATTATATGAGGACCTAATCCATGTATTTCAAATCCTCAAAGGCATTGATAAAATATATCCAGCAACATTCTTTCGGCTTAAGGGTGAATCACATACTTGAGGACACCAGTGGAAATTAGGGGGAAATGCATTTAAAACTGAAGCCAGGAAGCAACAAATTACCGAGTCATGGAGTTGAAGCAGAAACCTTGACAATCTTTAGGTAAAATCTGGATGAGATATTGGGACAGCTTTGCAATCAGCTAAACAGGCAAGCTTGATGAACTCCAGATAGTTTCCTCTTGTTTGTCAAATTTATTATGTTCTTATAAAACAATTCATTAGAAACAGCAAATATATTGTGCTGGATACTTTTACCCTAAAGCTCTAGTGTTTTGTCCTCCACTGCATGTTTTGAGATGTGTGCGGATGTATTTTCTGGAGCTAGCATTTTTCTGCAAGATGACATAACCTATTTATCAGGGAGCATGTTCCCACTGCATAATTTAGAATTAGTGCAACATTTGGATATAACATGCCAGATTACTTATATTTTTATTATTTGCTAAGGCCTATCTAACAAGTGTTTAAAGCAATAAACCCATCTTTAAAAAGCTTTCTTGGTATCCAGGTGGTGTGAGCACCAGGATTCATTTGTTTCTAAAAGTGTCCAGAGCATTCATGGTTATTTGCCAAGAAAGCACCGAAAGTATTATTTACGAACAGAAACTGATTTGTGACAGCATTTAGCTGAGCGCTTTAGCATTTAGTGCTTTGAATTTCAGATTGACTTAGGAAGTGATAATAATGCTCATGAATATTTACAATGAGTAAATACAAATATTTACTGTACTCAGTATCAAACTTTTATTCTTTGGTCTTAAAGAGTGATATACAGTGAAACGTAAGTTTTTGGAATAAAGCTAACTTTAACCATCTTTTTAATATACTCTATATTTGAGAAAGGAATGTTCCTGTGAAAAGAAGAAGCTACAAATTTGATTTATTTTGGGGATAATTTATCCAAGGGGCTAAAGCATTGGGCTTCCAACACCCCCTCTCATCTGCTTAACCTATTAGTACTCCCATTATACTAGTACTCCTATAGTCTTACCATTATATTAGATGTAAATATGTGTTCCCTTTGAAGAAAAAAGGTTTAGAATGGTGTTTAATACAAAAATATACTCTATAAAAAGGGTATTTTATTATAAAATTATCTGTTTTACTACCGTTTTGGACTACAATTTTAAATGCAATGTTTTTTACAGGCTAACCATGACCCACTCTAACCTTAACCATGCTTTCAAATGAAGTATGTTAAAGAAAAATATCCATTTAGCTATCCACCGCACTTGGTTATCAGCGCATGCTCCCAAGGTATTCATTATCAAGTTATCAGTTCAGAGATGTGGTGGCCGTAGCCTACCCAGTGTTATGAGCTGCAGGGTTCTTTAATTTTTTCCAGATACATGCTGCTGGATTAAATTTGAAATTTGAAAGGAATCCAATTTTCGTATTTGTTTTTAGCCAACATGCTACCTTTAAAGATTTCTCTTTAAAGGGTTTTTTTTAGGGATAGTGCCTTGCTGAGGATTGTAGTGTGTTCTGTTGCTATGGTAATCCTTCCCATAATCCTGTGGGTGTGCACAATTCCTAACATCATCATGTGTGATAGTGTGATGATCCCCAAGTTCATTTCCACCCTATCTGAGATTTGGGTACTAAATTAGTGACAAAGTATAACTTTCTTTTTGACTTTTGAATTCTGCTTGACCTTTTTGACAATGATTTTTGTTTGCATCAGTGACACTGATGATCTCTTTTCGTTTGATCTCTCGGTGTTTCACCCAGCTTTGCAATTTTGACAATACAATACAATACAGTCAGTCAGTCATTGTCCAACCCGCTATATCCTAACACAGGGTCACAGGGAGCCAATCCCAGCCAACACAGGGCACAAGGCACAAACACACACACCCACACACAAACCACACACTAGGGCCAATTTAGAATTGCCAATGCGCCTAACCTGCGTGTCTTTGGACTGTGGAAGGAAACCGGAGCACCCGGAGGCAACCCACGCAGACACGGGGAGAACATGCAAACTCCACACAGGGAGGACCCAAGAAGCGAACCCGGGTCTCCTAACTGCAAGACAGAAGTGCTACCACTGTGCCACTGTGCTGCCCCAATACAATACAATAAAATTTATTTTTGGAAGCCCAAAACCACACAAGAAGTACCACACAGGCCCTGCCTTTTGACAGCCCCCCAGCCTTGACTCTCTAAGAAGACAGGGAAAAGCTCCCAAAAAAAACCCCTTTGAGGGATAAAAACCCTGGGAAAGGCAATTCAAAGAGAGACCCTTTTCCAGGTAGGTTGGGCGTGCAGTGGATGTCAAAAAAGGGGGTAAATATAATACAATACACAGAACAGAACACAAGTAATCCTTAATACAATATAATAGTGCAATAGAAATATTACAAGTACAGAGCAGAATTCAACAGTAGATGATATCACACAATATGATTTGGATTTGTTCAGAGTCCTGGAGACCTTTGCCATCAAGCTGCCTTCCCCTATTGGCCATTCAACAGCTGAGTCAGTGCTGGGCCAGCCAATTCGATGATCCCTCTACCCGATGATTCCTACAATCCTCCATCAGAGATGACTTTACCTTAGTGCCACATTGGAGTACCTAGAATAGAAACAGAATAGGTGAGGGTTAGTAACAAATTATAACTATCATATTATGTTTTAGTGCTAATGACTAACAACAGAGAAGCAGTATGCACAGCAAGCCAGCAACTCTACTCAGGGTACGCTAAACTGAAGTAGTGAGTCTTCATCTGGGATTTAAAACTGAGACTGAAGGGACATCTCTTATAGTAGCAGGTAGACCATTCCACAGTTTAGGGGCCCTCTAACTAAAAGCTCGACCTCCCATTGTTATTTTATTAATTCTTGGAATCATAAGCCGACCGGCATCTTGAGATCTTAATGTGTGCTCTGGTTTGTAAGTCATGATAAATTCAGACAAGCAAGGCAGACCTTGGCCATTTAAGGCTTTAAATGTTAAAAGGAGGATTTTGAAATCTGCCCGAAACTTAACCGGGAGCCAGTGTAAGGATATTTAGAACTGGAGTTAGGTGTTTGTATGTTCTTGTAATAATTCTTGCAGCAGCATTTTGGATTAACTGGAGGCTGTATAAAGATAAGTTTGAACATCCAGTGAACACCACATTGCAGTAATCAATCTTACTAGAAATAAATGCATGAATTAATTTCTCAGAATCCCCCTTATTTAGAAAACACCTTAATTTCCCAACATTTTTAAGATGGAAGAAATGTCATAAAATTATACAGACAAACCCTTTTACTAGTCAGAACACCTAACAGTTTCACTAAGAACATATCCTAGACAAGACATCTATCATCCATTCATTAATAGTTAGATTTGTTTAATAAAGCTCAGGGTTATGGAGACTTCTTTGTGATTCCTGTGTAGAATTTGATCCCACTTACGCACTGGCACTCCATCCAGGGTTGGTTCCTCCATTGAATTTAACACGCTGGCCTCTGGCAAACTATCTAGTCAATCCTAGCAGTGCTGAACAAAAGCTGGGTGAGTCACCTGTCTTCTTTTTACTTATTATCATATTCATTTAATCCAGTTCAGGGATGTGAGCCATTATCTTCAGGTGCAACATAACAAAATACCCCTGGGGAGCACACAAGGAAATTGTATTTCTGGAAAATGGAATGCTGTCTATTTACATAACATAATATTATCTAATATGCTTAGTTTATTTCAGCATTGTGGGTGGCTAGAACCTATGCAGTAGATGATATGAAGCACAAGAAAAACACATTTCTGGACAAAAAAATCCAGCTGTGGATTTAGTTTGCTTTATTCTTATTAACACGATGCACATTAAAAAATATGCACTAAATGAACAGAAGTTCTGGATACCTGCCTGTAAAGAGGCTTTATGGCAAACAGCTAAGTGTTTTAAGTGCAAGAAAAGTGGAGGAGCTAAAGGGAGTATTTCGAAAAAAGAGATGTGATTCGAGTCTCGATATTTTCCTTTGATTTGTGCTGAGAGATGACTACATTGAGTTATTGATTATGAGTTACATGGAAAACTGGATACAGCAAAATGTGTTTTCTTCTCCTTGCAGTCCTCATAATAACAAATTTGACGCATTCCTTTCTACATTTGTACAGTTTTTATTATAATGCATTAAAGTCTCACACATTTTCTTCACACTATTTGGAGCTGTTCATTCCAATTAACTGCCAAAATTGATTTATTATAAACATGCTCAAGTACAGTGACATTTGTGTCTACTGCTAGAAGCCAGCTTGCAGAAGGCAAAGCTATTTTAATAAAAAATGTGTCCCTGCTCTCAACAATGAAGCAGAGCAAATACCCCGGGACTTATATGACTTGAATATTTACCATTGATGCATGAATATCCACATATATGGTATATTTTAGAAATAAATCACTGTAGCTCAGGTATAACCAACTTGCAAATGGACTGCAACTTAAGATTCTAAAACCTACTTAATCAAAGTCAGGGTTTGCCAGAGGCCAGCGTGTTGCATTCAATGGAGGAACCAACTCCGGATAGAGTGCCAGTGCGTAAGTGGGATCTAATTCTACACAGGAATCAGAAAGAAGCACAACAGCCAACAAATGGCACTTCCAGGTTCCCAGTATTGCTTTTTGGATAGGTATTACACTGCCTGATATCTTTCTTTTGGACACATGCCACTACAGGAGAACACAGGTGCAATGGTTTTGGGCTTTCACTCTTAAGAAGTACCTTTTTGAATAGGCTGGTGAGTCAGACTGAAGAGATTGGCCTTTATTCTACAACATTTAAGTTCACAGACATCTATTCTGCATTTTATGTTGGCTTATTATACATTATGTATGGAGTATTGCAAAATAACAGTCAAATAAACCCATATGGTGCTACATAATGGAGATGAGATGCATATTCATTTTGACTAAGGATTCTGAATCAGCTAAAATTTGGGGATGTTCTTTCTACAAAATGTGGTAAATCTTTAATCAGAGATGACTGTTATGCTGCCTTTCTAAATATTTGAAACAAATTGGCTAATCCAGTTCCTATAAAGCAATATGGTACCATGTTATGAGACCCGTAGAGGAGCTGCTTATTCATTGCTTTTATATTTTCTGTAGTTTAGAAGAAAAACAGCAAAATACTAATGAATCCATTTAAGACTGAATATTCACCTAATTTAGTGGAGCACCACATTAAATAAAGCTTTTTATTTCTACGAAGACTAGTCCTGAATTAGAAATCCTATTCTGATAAACCAGGTTCTTATCTACAAGTTTAGATCAGTGTTTCTTAATGTATGAATCGCGGGTCACAGCCTCTAATTGGGTTATGCTGAGTCGTGAATTCCAATTGAAGTGAATGAGAAAGTGTGGAACGGTGAAACGGGGAAGGCACAATCAGTGGTGATGCACCAAGGGGGACAGAGCCCCCTCCCCCAAGACAATGGTCGGTGACATTTGTCCAAGGAGGAAGGATGATATTTGGGGGAATAGCACAATGATCAGATGCTGTTCCATGGTGATAACAGGTCGCAAAGACAAGCAATGGGTAAAAATAGGTCACAAGAAAAAAAATTTTAAGAACCACTGGTGTAAGGCAAGTAATTTGTCATACATCAGTAAAAACAATTCTATCTCTGCCTCTCATTCAGATCACCACAGGGAAGTGAAGAGTATTTTTTTTTTAATTTAACACACTACATATTTTTTACATGAAGACACACTATATATCATCCACATTACTGTGTTTTCTCCACAGGAAAATCTCACTACATAGGAAGCCACCCCCAATCCACCCATCAACTACCATTAGCTAGTAACAGCCCATTCCTGTTTTTTGATTCCTGCAGAGGAGACTGAAGATAGGCTCCATGCAACATGGAGCTTTAAGTTTCTTTTCTGTCTCTGATACATCTTTAGGATTGCGATTGTCAAGATTGTCATAATTGGCACAGTGGGGATCATAATACTAGAACATGTCTGACGGATCAGCGAAATGTTTATATGTGACAGGAAATGAGGTGATTTTTTCCACTACAGATCTTTTTTTAAATACTAAGTGACAGGCATACACAGAATTAATGTATATGAAAACTGAAGCCAGGAAGCACTTTACTCAAACAGTTGTGGGAATCTGGAACAAATTACCAAGACATGGAGTTGAAGCAGAAACCTTGACAACCTTTAAGTAGAATCTGGGTGAGATATTGGGACAGCTTAACTATTAGCTAAACAAACAGGTCCTTGTTTGTCAAATGTCTTATGTTCTATGTTCTTATATATGTGAAAGATTCCTGATAAGACTAAAAATCTTTCTCCTTGTGTTAAAGCCATGAATTTTGCTGGACGTCAAGCAAAACATGTAATTTTGTTTTAAATTCAATTTCATGCAAACTGTTTTCTTCATCACTAACTATAATAGAATTCAGAAGGCCCGAGACCTGTGTGTCACTATTTTTGGAGAAGCAGTAAATGTGGTGAGAATATAAAAGTACCTGGGACAACATCTAAACTACCAACACTAAATCTATGTACAAGAAGAGTCGGTGCCACCTTTATGTTTGTTGAGACCAAGGTCCTATGGAGAATGCAGCTGTTTATTAAAGCTGTCCTATTAAGTCTGTTGTAGCAGGTGCAACCTTCTATGTAGCCATCTGCAGGGATAACAGCGTTACTTCAGTTAAGGCTATCCAATTCAATTAACTGATAACGATGGCTGGTTCTATACTGAAGGTCATAATGGATACTCTGAAAGAAGAGGTTGGGAGAAGGATGTTTTATAAACTAGTGGCCACCACAAACACATGGACAATAACACTGACTACACAGATAAGCTCCTTCTGCAATAGACTGATTCAAGTGTCCTGCTGTAGAGAACACTAAAACAGGTAATTTCTTTCTGCAGGCATTACAATCTTTAATGAGTTCTCCTCCTACCAAGATGTTGATGTTTGAATAACAGGGTATTCAGTTGTGTGCACTTTAAAATGTTTTGTACCATTGTGATTTCATATGTAACATTTTTAATTTACTTCTGGATCAATAAAGCTTCTCTCTTTATAGTGCTTTATCTATCTATCTATCTATCTATCTATCTATCTATCTATCTATCTATCTATCTATCTATCTATCTATCTATCTATCTATCTATCTATCTATCTATCTATCTATCTATCTATCTATCTACAGTCATATGAAAAAGTTTGAACCCCTCTCAGCCTGCATAATAATATACACTACTTTCAACAAAAAAGATATCAGTGGAATGTCTTCTTTCATTTCCTAGGAACATCTGAGTACTGGGATGTTTTCTGAACAAAGATTTTTAGTGAAGCAGTATTTAGTTGTATGAAATTAAATCAAATATGAAAAACTGGCTGTGCAATAATGTGGGTCCCCATGTAATTTTGCTGATGTGAATGCATGTAACTGCTCAATACTGATTACTTGCAACACCAAATTGGTTGGATTAGCTCATTAAGCCTTGAACTTCATAGACAGGTGTGTCCAATCATGAGATATAAAGGTATTTAAGGTGGTCAATTGCAAGTTGTGCTTCCCTTTGACTCTCCTCTGAAGAGTGACAGCATGGGATCCTCAAAGCAACTCTCAAAAGATCTGAAAACAAAGATTATTCAGTATCATGGTTTAGGGGAAGGCTACAAAAAGCTATCTCAGAGGTTTAAACTGTCAGTTTCAACTGTAAGGAATGTAATCAGGAAATGGAAGGCCACAGGCACAGTTGCTGTTAAACCCAGCAGGTCTGGCAGGCCAAGAAAAATACAAGAGCGGCATATGCGCAGGATTGTGAGAATGGTTACAGACAACCCACAGATCACCTCCAAAGACCTGCAAGAACATCTTGCTGCAGATGTTGTATCTGTACATCATTCTACAATTCAGCGCAAATTGCACAAAGAACATCTGTGTGGCATGGTTATCAGAAAGAAGCCCTTTCTGCACTCACGCCACAAACAGAGTCACTTGTTGTATGCAAATGCTCATTTAGACAAGCCAGATTCATTCTGGAACAAAGTGCTTTGGACTGATGAGACAAAAATTGAGTTATTTGGTCATAACAAAGAGCGCTTTGCATGGCGTAAGAAGAACACCGCATTCCAAGAAAAACTCCTGCTACCAACTGTCAAATTTGGTGGAGGTTCCATCATGCTGTGGGGCTGTGTGGCTAGTTCTGGGGCCGTTGGCCCTTGTTAAAGTCGAGGGTCAGATGAATTCAACCCAATATCAACAAATTCTTCAGGATAATGTTCAAGCATCAGTCACAAAGTTGAAGTTACGCAGGGGTTGGATATTCCAACAAGACAATGACCCAAAACACAGTTCGAAATCTACAAAGGCATTCATGCAGAGGGAGAAGTACAATGTTCTGGAATGGCCATCACAGTCCCCTGACTTGAATATCATTGAAAATCTATGAGATGATTTGACTCAGGCTGTCCATGCTCGGCAGCCATCAAATTTAACTGAACTGGAGAGATTTTGTATGGAAGAATGGTCAAAAATACCTCCGTCCAGAATCCAGACACTCATCAAAGGCTATAGGAGGCGTCTAGAGTTATATTTCCAAAAGGAGGCTCAACTAAGTATTGATGTAATATCTCTGTTGGGGTGCCCAAAATTATGAACCTGTCTAATTTTGTTATGATGCATATTGCATATTTTCTGTTAATCCAATAAACTTAATGTCACTGCTGAAATACTACTGTTTCCATAAGGCATATCATAAATTAAAAGGAAGTTACTACTTTGAAAGCTCAGCTAATGATAAACAAAAATCCAAAGAATTGATTCCCAAACTTTTTCATATGACCATGGCACCCTTATTCCAGTCTGACACAAAAAATATAATAAAAAATATGTATCATTACAAAAGCAATCCCACCATTTGTTCTAAATTGTTGTTCTCCCTGAATTTAAAATTTGAGCTATGCAGTGGCCAAAAATTGTTGAAAACACTCCAAACAGAATATAAAAGTACATTTGCTTTTGATTTGTTCTATACCATGCTCTATTTCCCAGGGTATCATATTTATTATATTTTTGCATCCAGTAGCCCGACCTCTCTGCTTGGAAGTCCCGCTTCCTCGTTCAGCATGAGTTTGGGATCATTATTAACTGTCAGGAGTTGATGTGAGATGATTTTTCTGGCTTGATGCCTTTCACTTATGTCTAGGCCACAGATGTAGGCTAGTGGGTAAGCAAAGCCGTGAACTTCATTAGTATTGTAATTGGCTGTTTTTCCAGGTAATTGAGTTTAAAAATTATGCACTGTTTTCATAAATGAATATGACAGAGCATTAGAAGCAGGAATTTGGCTGTGATTCTAACAGGGCATTGGATAAGCACTGAATGTTGTGTTCAGTTTTTTTTTTTTTTTTTTAGATTTTTCAGGGTCTATATTTGCATAAAATGATAATATTGTTACTGAGGTAAGGAGTGAAGCTGTTTCACTGAACTGTGGAGTGACATCAACAAATCACTATGAAAAACAATTGATAACATACTGAGAGGACAAGCTAGTGATTTTTACACTGATCAAAGTTGAAGGGTCAAATCCTGGGGTAACTGAATAAGGCCGAAACACAAATCTGTTATATTTGTGCCAGAAATACAATGTTCTTCAAAATGAATGGCAACCATTTAGTACAGGGGATTGAAACTGTTATTTTAAAATGAGTTCACCAACAACATGGGTACACAGTTGGACATCTGTTAAAGGTAAATTTCGCACAGAATTTAGGAAATTTTTCTTTACAATGAGAACCACAGACATATGGAATAAGCTACCTAGTAGTGTGGTAGACACAGACTTTATTGACTTTCAAAACTAGACTTTATGCTATTTTGGAAGAATTAAGTGGACAGGACTGGCAAGCTTTGTTGGGGTGAATGGCCTGTTCTCATCTAGATTGTTCTAATGTTCTTATGTTTTAATAATACATTGAGAACAGTGAATCAACTGCCTATTGCTTTGAACAGTACATCGAAATCACTAACCTGTGCCATAAAAGAATGACATTTGGTTTTCAGGACATGCTCTACAGGCTATGACACTTTTTTAACACTTCACTTTGCGGCTAAACAGCTTCAAGTCCTTGACTGAAAGAAATTAAAGTAGATGTGATGCAAACAAATTACCTAGGTGCAAGAAGCCAAATGTGCATTGGCAGTGCCAGTTGAAGTCCATTTGGAGCCCTACAGACATCACCCTTAATTGTCCATAATGGGTAGTTAGTTTTATTAGACTTAGACGATCTATGGAGTGCTGTCCCCTCAGTGTGTGCCCCTTCAGTAACAGAAATGGCATCCCATTGTGGATATACCATGGACTTTAAGGAGCACATACCCCTTTGTGTACTGAGAAAGCGCACTTATACTGTCATAAACGGTGCCCAGCTGGTAACAGTGCTCACTCAGTATCATCAGAGTTTGATGCCTGGGTTGGGGGACGACCTTTCCCTCTCAGTGTCTGGAGTGCACACCCATTCAGTAGCATAAATGGTGCCCCTTGTGTATATACCACAGACTCTAAAGGAACACATGCCCTTTGGTGTATGGAGCAGTAACACTTTTCCTTTAATAAACGGTGCCCAGCGGGTAATAGCACCCATTCAGTATCATTTCAGAGTTCTGGGGTGGTGGATTACCTGTCCCCCTCGGTGTCTGGAGCGCCCACCCCTTAAGTAGCACAAACGACATCCCTCAGAGTTCAACAACCACTCTATATGGACACCTATGCTGCTTAATGGATTGGTTGTCAATGTGCGTTTGCAACTTACAGTCGAAGTGAATGTATTAGAGTTAGGAGTTGCATTGAGCAGTGCATTGGTGTTCTGACTCCACACCAGAGAGGAGCAATTCTAATTTGTCCAACTGTAGGAATGTTTATTTACCTCAGACCAAAGTCTTACAGTTTTGTACACTTGCAGAAGGTACCACACAGCAATTTGAATTCAGAGAACTTTTTTTATACCTTCGAGCACCACAGATGCGATGTTTGCTCTGAGGATGTCGATGGAGAAGTATAGAGAAGGCCAGAAGGAATTGCATTGCATCTTTATGGACCTGGAGAAAGCATATGACAGGGTGCCTCGGGAGGAGCTGTGGTATTGTATGAAGAAGTCAGCAGTGGCAGAGAAGTACGTAAGAGCTGTACAGGATATGTATGAGGGAAGTGTGACAATGGTGAGGTCTGCAGTAGGAGTGACAGATGCATTCAAGGTGGAGGTGGAATTACATCAGGGATCAGCTCTGAGCCCTTTCTTATTTGCAATTGTGATGGACAGGTTGACAAGTGAGATTAGATAGGAGTCCCCATGGAAAATGATGTTTGCTGATGACATTGTGATCTGTAGGGATAGTAAGGAGCAGGTTGAGGAGACCCTGGAGAAGTGGAGATATGCTCTAGAGAGGAGAGGAATGAAGGTCAGTAGGAACAAGACAGAATACATGTGTGTAAATGAGAGGGAGGTCATTGGAATGGTGAGGATGCAGGAAGTAGAGTTGGCAAAGGTGGATGAGTTTAAATACTTGGGATCAACAGTACAGAGTAATGGGGATTGTGGAAGAGAGGTGAAAAAGAGAGTGCAGGTAGGGTGGAATGGGTGGAGAAGAGTGTCAGGAGTTATTTGTGATAGACGGGTATCAGCAAGAGTGAAAGGGAAGGTCTACAGGACGGTAGTGAGACCAGCTATGTTATATGGGTTAGAGACGGTGGCACTGACTAGACAGCAGGAGACAGAGCTGGAGGTGGCAGAGTTAAAGATGCTAACATTTGCATTGAGTGTGACGAGGAAGGACAGGATTAGAAATGAGTACATTAACTCAAGTTGGATGGTTGGGAGACAACGCCAGAGATGCGAGATTGCTTTGGTTTGGACATATGCAGAGGAGAGATGCTGAGTATATTGGGAGGAGGATGCTAAGGATAGAGCTGCCAGGGAAGAGGAAAAGAGGAAGGCCTCTATCTATCTATCTATCTATCTATCTATCTATCTATCTATCTATCTATCTATCTATCTATCTATCTATCTGTCTGTCTGTCTGTCTGTCTGTCTGTCTGTCTGTCTGTCTGTCTGTCTGTCTGTCTGTCTGTCTATCTATCTATCTATCTATCTATCTATCTATCTATCTATCTATCTAAGAAGAGGTTTATGGATGTGGTGAAAAAGGACATGCAGGTGATGGGTGTAACAGAACAAGATGCAGAGGACAGAAAGATATGGAAAAAGATGATCTGCTGTGGCAAACCCTAAAGGGAGTAGCTGAAAGAAGAAGATGATGTTTTGTATAACAATGGCTGAGAAAGAGAGTAACTAATACACTCTCCCTTTATCAGACTTGTTTGAATACACTCCGAGTGTTACCATTAAGCTAGGTAATGATATAGCTTTCTTTGGTTATTTTTTAAAGCATAACTAAAAACGTAATCCTTATAAATAAAGATGTTTTTACCTTTGCCTTAAAAAAGCCTATGATTACATTTAATTACTCCTTTTTATCTCTTGGCCTGGTACCCCTCAAAAATTCAGGGCATTCTCATTCATAATAGTGAGCACTTCACTCAGGTAACATATCGTTTCCAAATAATGCTGAAAGTCAACAATGGATCTTTGTTCTTTAAACACCTTCAGCCAACAAAAAATTTAATAACAGCACACTCCTCCTCATTGCTGCATACGGTATAAAAAGGGGAGCTGCCACATATAACATAACAACAATTCACTGGACCAGTTTGTACCTGTGTTGCAACAGCTTAGACAAACCAAGCTCACAAACGCATGCATAACTACAACTGCAGCCAAAAGTATAAAAAGGTTGAAACAAAGCCGCAGATACTTTTGACTCACCCTTATACATATCATGTTGCAGCAGTAGACTAATTTAGAATACCTGTCAGCAATGTGGAAAGATATCAAATCTAATCTGTTCATTGATGCATGTGATGGCAGCTCTCTTGACTTGTGAAGTTTGCTGAGTTTTATTATGGTGAAGGCAAGTTTGCCTTTCACAGGTATTGCTTTTTTTCACTGTAAGTATCCTTGCATTAGCAAATTTGTTTCTCTTCATCTAAGCCCACAGTAATAAGTGAGGTAACACCTGCCATAGTTTTCCATACATCTAAAAGTCAGAGAGGTATGAATCATTCTAATTAGACCTAAATGTTTATCAAAGAAGGCCTATTCAAGAATGCTCTACATCAGTATTTTCTAAATGATTAATTATTTTTCAATAGCTCCTCTTGCAAGACTAATAGGTATAACACTGCATGATGAGTTATTATTTGTTTAGACTGCAAATTCAAGGTAAGTACATTTACTGCTAAGACCAGCGCCCAACAGTAAGTGTCTATACCTCCTTTCTTGGTAATGAGTAAAAGAACATTTTGCAGATGAAGCTGGGAGTTGAACCTTCATTCCATCAGGTCTGTTTTGTTGCTTTTTCTTGCCAAGTTGTCCCAATATCCCACCAGGCCCTTTTAAAAGGGTTGTCTGGTTTCTTCAACTACATAACTCTTTAGTTTGATACATGTTACCATGTACCTTTGTCCAGAAGTGTGCTTTGGGGTTTACATCTTTATATCTTTCTGACATCCATTGATGTTCTCAAGTATGCTCTTCATGCAGTCTAGGAAATGTTTGTTTTAAACACCAAGTGTATAGAAAGTCAGAGAGAGGTGCAGGACAAATTTGCCTAACTAACATGAAGCACTTAAGGAGAGAAAGTGGTGGAGTGGTTAGTGCTGTCACTTCACCAGGGTTTGAGTCCTGGCCTCATTTCTTTCTGTTGGTGTTGATCCTGCACAAGGAAACATTATCAAAAACAAGCATCATATAAGCAATGAATGAAATAAATAGATCCCCAAAGAATTTGTAAAAGAGAAACACACACAACCTTTGGGAAACATATTCTAGCAATTCTTTCAGACTAGAGAAGTATATAATGACTGGTAAGCTGCCAGTGTCATTATAATCATTAAGAAGTGTGACAAAAGTGTAGGAAATGGGGTGAGATTTCACTCAATTAATTAATTATCAGTTTTGTTTGGCAATGCAAGTAATTAATTTAATAATTCGGTAAGGCTCTTACTTTATTTACCTTACTTTTCCCAGTTGTAGGAGGCATGTCTCTGGCCTTTAGACTTACATCAAGGAAACTGAGGTACACTCATTTTAAGGAATAGAATAATACAATTTATTGATAAACACAAGGATTATAGAAATATGATAACTGCACATACATTCCAACATATAAGACAGAACACAGACAGACTAGACAGACAAACATATAACATACAGAGTCTGGCTGTTTAATGGTTATTTAGAGTTCTGATTTACCTAGTCTGTAAAGATGACATCCGATGTTGCGTGTAGTTGTTGCTTTGTTGCTGGGTTCAATGGAGGAATCATCTTGTGTTGGAGTTTATTCTTTCACATTTCTGTATGATCCTTTATTTGTGGTATGCAGTACTTTCCTCAGTTAGGCCTTTTGCTGTGTTGTGTGCAACTTCACAGGAAAAAGTATTACACTTTCTGACACAAGAGTTTACTCTTGATGTGATGGCTGTTTCTCAGCCTTCAGACTGGCTCAGCTTTGGTTTGGCAGACTGGATCTCAGTTTTCTGGTCCACAAAAAGAAGAGACTTATCAGTTTCAGATCCCCCAGCGAGGGAATGGCTCATCTATCTTTTTAGTTTCCAAAAGCAGGATTCAGAAGGTCATTTTGCAGATTTCCTCATTCCTGAAAGAGTCCCAGAGATGGTGTCTAGGGAGTTCAGTGAGTGTCTAGTTTATGAAGAAAGGTGGAACCTCTCATGACTGGATTAAAGCCACTTCCAGTTTCAAAATCATTGTCTCCTCACAGGTGAGTTCTTCTGTCCATCCCAGTTGTTATTTCTTAATTTGTAGATCTTTGTTGTTGCTTGAGTCTATTTCATGCCTTCTGGCTCAAGAAATCTGCAGCAGGGCCTCTGATTTTCACCTTTGTTATCAAATGAAGTTCAGGCAGATCCTAATATTAGCTGTAGTTCATTATGTACATTGGTAAAGGCGCAGCTGGATAACTGGTAAATCTGCTGCCTAAACACACCTGGTGTGCTACTAAAGCCTAGCAGAAGGGACAATGGGCACTTTGTTCTACAAAAGGAATACTCCACCCAAAAAATTATGATTTTTAAAAATTTTACTTACACCATGTACTTTATAGTGGCGGCCAAGAAAAAATTTTAATCTCATTATTTAATGCAGAATGAACGAAAAGAAGTTTATGTCATAACAGAAGTCAATAGTGACTAGTGCCTTTATAATGGCAAACAATGTGAATAATGTCCAAGGGAAAAAAAAAACTCATATCACTTGTGTAGCAGAATCTGCATGTCTGTTATCCAGTCACTTGCTCAAAACATGCAAAACAAATTCCTTTTTGCTAAAACGTTGTTAAATACTGTATATAGTTCTGGAATTATCAGCACATACATAAAACAGGAAGTCTAAAGACTAAGGGGAATGATTTTTTAACTTGAAGGCACGCCTCTCCCCATCATTCATTGGTGAAGAGTCCTGTCTTCAATTCTTCATTCCCCACTTCTCCCATGAGTCTTTAGGTTTTCTGTTTATGATCTTTGCTGTTTATTTTCATATTGTTTGCCTTTGTACAACACTGGTCATTATTGAAATCTTTTATGTCTTAAACTTTTTTTCTCCATTCTGCATGAAAACATGAGATTAAAACTGTTTCTTGGCCACCATTACAATGTACATGGGGTAAGTAACATATTCAAATAAAACATTTTCTGGTAGAATATTCCTTTAAATATTAATTCTGTTTAAGATTTTAGAAAGTATAACCAGCAATAAATTTGAAAATTACTGATTTGAAAACAAGAGTTGGAAAGGAATTTGAATAAGACTTGAAAGTTCATGAGAAGAAGATTTTGAAGAACCTGTTAGAAATTTTTGAAAAGCAGCAGTAGTGGAAAACAAAAGGTAAAAGTACTAGAGGTTACTTCGAGTTTCCAAAATGACATTGAAACAGCTGATCACAGAAAATGAATACTGAATCTAAAAGGTATTGCCATCAGAGGTACTTTATAAAACTGGGTTTCAAGTTGGTTAAATGGCCAAAGACAGAGTGTTAATAAGAGGTGAATGCTGTATATGTGCTAAGTTCACAGTTTGCTTAGACCTTTAGTCTTTCTAATGTATGCAAATGTTCTTGTGTAGTTAGTAAACTTGTAAAATTGGATAATGACACAGAAATCAAAAACAGCAAATACCAACATTGGGAAACAAAGGAAGTTCAAAAATATCTGGGCAACGTCAAAACTGGATAAGCACCTTGAAAAGGCATTGTAACAAAGCAATGTGCTCTATACGGGCAAGACAAAGCAGTACAGAAAAAAACGTCTGAAAAAGATTTAGAGATTTATGTTGATGTAACATCTCAGCATCAGGGCCACATGAATGTGCAAACATAGTTAAAAAGTGTGGCCAGTAGGGGCACCACTGTGTCCCAAACACAACTACACAAAGACAGTCCCAGGTTCAAGTTATGTTATTTTCTAATAACCTAAGTACCTTTCCACAGGTCCCATTTCTCAATCACAGTACAATTTCATACAACCCGTCACATCTTCCATCACTCCTCCTGGTAAGCATTCTCCTTGACCTCCCGGCTCTGACACTCCAAGTGAATGGAGATGGCCCAATTTATGCCAGACCCAGAAGTACTCCTGGTATCAGGGCAATAACAAGAAGGAAGTAGTTCAGAATCGAGCAGGAGCCACACAAATCACAGACAGCCCTCCCTTACAATTCACCATGGCGGCACTCAGGCAACCCAGAAGGACTGCCCCAGGAGACTACAACTCCCAGCATACCTGTGCGGGAGAATGAATGGGCATATTGGTTCAGGAATGCTGCCACCCAGATTGTTGGGGGAGGATGCACTCTTGGAAGGCTGTCTACCTCTCTCCATCTGCTATTATGTCTTTCCTTGCCCAGTAAAGGGATGGGATTCATCCTGGTTGGGACACCAGCCTGTCCCCACAGTCTGTTACAAAAGGCAGATGAAATGTTATATTTAAAAAAAAAAGTGTTGTATAAAGTGCCCAATTTTTCTGGAAAGTGATTTAAATAAAAGTAAAATTTGCCCTTTAGAACATTGCTGAAATAGAAGTTTTGAAGTATCTAAAAATTAAGTGTACTTAAGGATCAAATGTACAAGTAAATGTAAGATCTCTCCCTGTTTTTTATATCAAAAATTACATTTAGTCAAAAGGGGTCTAAGAAACCTAAAATAATTAAGTTTACTTTTTACATGTCAGTCATATTATAATCACTATGAGCCAAGTAACTGCAACTTGAAGCAAGAAGTTACATTCATTTAGAAGGACTTTAACACACTGTAAGTATATTTTAAACAAAGCACAGACAATTAAGAAGTTTAATGAGAACAGTTTTATATATACATGCATCAACTAGTCATAGTTCCTTCTGAAGAGAAATAATTAGATCACCTTAAGCAGTCAAAAGAGAGTTTAACAGAGGTGATGAGAAACACATTGCTAAATATCTGATATCTTTGTCTGATAGCTTTGTGCCTACAAGTTCTGCAACTTATCTTTTTCATGAAGAAACAATCAATAAATCCTCTAATCCACCATTTTCCTTGTAGCCAGTGGCAAAAACAGCTGGAGGGCTGAGGATAAGGCACATTCACCCACAAATACAACAAAAAAGTCTATGTAACAAAATTGTGCTACATTCTAATATAAAGCTTCATATAAACAATATATACATTATATGTTGCCATAAGCTTTCTTTCCTACATGCTGTCCTGCTAGAAAACTGGTAAACACACAGCAAATAGCTCTCTTTACTTCAACTTTGATTTCACTCACACATTTATCTGCTTCAAGCTAAGTAGCAGCTACACCTGGTTAAAGCTGCAATGACAAAGTGCACAAAGAAGAGCAAAGTGATGAGGGGGAGAGATAGACGGACCATCCAAAGAAGAAAGCGATCACATAAATGAAGTAGAAAAAGTGCGATGGATGGAGATGAAAACTAAGATCATGGGAGAGAGATGAACGTGCATCAAAGTGATGAAGACAACCGTAGCAGTGGTGCATCACAATTTAACAGTGCTGACAATGCTAACTGAACAGCCTCGTTCAAAGCTTTTACACTTCAGAGCAAATCCAAATCATATTATGTGATATCATCTACTGCTGAATTCTGCTCTGTACTTGTAATATTTCTATTGCACTATTATATTGTATTGAGGATTACTTGTGTTCTGTTCTGTGTATTGTATTGTATTGACCCCCTTCTTTTTGATGCCCACTGCACACCCAACCTACCTAGAAAGGGGTCTCTCTTTGAACTGCCCTTCCCAAGGTTTCTTCCATTTTTTCCCTACAAGGGTTTTTGTTGGGAGTTTTTCCTTGTCTTCTTAGCCGGTCAAGGCTGTCAAAAGGCAGGGCCTGTTAAAGCCCATTGTGGCACATCTTGTGTGATTTTGGGCTATACAAAAATAAATTGTATTGTATTGTACTCAAGAAAGCAACTCAAACACTCAACCCGAGATGTCATAACAGTTCTTATCAATCATATGTTAAATATTTGGTATTTGTGTACATTATGTGCTGGGTGTGCATTAATAAGGTGGGAGTGGTTTGGGGGCCTACTAATGAGTTTGTCACTCCCTGCTCAAAACTTTTGCTCTGCCACTGCTTACAGCAATTGGCATAAGGCAGATAACGAATTAATGCTGGAAATCTTGGCCATTTCAGGGCACACTCGTTCATTTTCCTAAACTCAGTAAGGAGCACTAAGACACCAATGAACCAAATCTGTATGTCTTTAGTCAGTCAGTCATTATCCATCCCGCTATATCCTAACACAAGGTCACGGGGGTTTGCTGGAGCCAATCCCAGCCAATACAGGGCGCAAGGCAGGAACAAATCCCGGGGCAGGGTGCCAGCCCACCGCAGGTATGTCTTTAGGATGGGAGAGAAAACACAATGAATCCAGAACATGCTAATTAAATTGCTTGACTAGGATCAACAAAAACATATATATTTTTTATTTTATATTGCATTCTTCATAGTATGTATTACCACAAAAATGTAATAAAAGGTGAATCTGAAAGTCCACTTTCTACAAATATGTGCTTGTTATAAATAATATGGTGTCACGTACATACATACAGGGGACAGTTGAAGGGCTCTAGTGACTGCAATTCTACCACCGCTCTAGGGGTTGGTGCTGTGCCCTTATGCCTTTTTTCTTCCTCCCGCTGCAGACCACATTACTGACGGTTATCACACCACTCCGGTGTCAGTCCAGCTGGACCCAACACTTCCTCCCGGATGGACTGAAAACAGGAAGCTATCCAGAACTGGCGTCTGAAAAGATATCTCTGCAGTTATTGCATGTTTTTCTTTTACTTTGCAATTCAGTTATATGAGTTTACCAGGATGGTACCCTAACTCTTTATCATTGTCATCTCTTTTCTCTGAAAATGGCAATATTTACTATGTTTTTATCTTTTATTATATTTTGTATTGATTTTTAATCATTTCCACTTATCTTTTAATCTGGGATATAACTATGTAAAATCTTCATTCAGGTAAATCCTATTGGTTATTGAAATAACGTGCTTCAATACATGGTCTCCAATACTTGTTTCAGGTAGAATGCCATTTGTACCATCATCAGGAGAATAAAAATCTTCCATTAAGATTGTAAAAGTGATGTCTAGGCAGTTGAATCATTTCACCTGAAATAAAAATTGTATCTTATTGCCAGTAGTGAATGGATTTTCTTGATGGGCAACACAAATGTGTTAAAAGTTAAAGCCATTAGCAAACCTAATGAATTTGTGATGATGTTAATGTAACGTGAGAACCAATTTCATTCATCCTAAAATACCACTGACAGTCCTTTGTGTTACCACCATGATACCTGCATCACCTTGGCAGATGTCAATGGATATCATTTCTTTCATCTGTTTACCTAAGGCTATGAAAGGCGATCATGTAAATATCTAGCATAGTAGCCTGGTACATCTGATATTCTCTCAAGTAACATAACATGGGAAATGCCAGCTTCGCACAATTACCTCTGAAAAAGCAGCCACCTTGTTCTTACAGCATGTTACTGACTTGTCTTAGCAGTTTTTACACATAAATTCACAAAATATCCAATGTGGGACACCAGTGAATTGCTTTGATTCTACCACTATTCAATGTCTGAATCAACAGTTTGAGATACAGTATAGATAACACGGCAAGTTCTTTTTATGGTTGGATGATGGTGGGTGATAATGATGTTCAAACACAATCGCTCCAAAGTACCCTCAACTTCTTCACTAAGGAATTTCCACAGGAAGATCAATAATCAAATAAACATGACAAATTTAATAAACTGTGATGAAATGATTAAGGTGAATCCAAATTGCATGTGAGTGCATTGTACAGTTCATCTTATTTTAATCTTCATCAGATATTTCATAAACTTTAATACTTCTGTTATTATTTTATTTATTTATTTATCTATCCATTTTGATGGCCTCAAATATTTCAGCTATATCCTCTTTAATAAAATCCCTTTGTGCGTCTAGGTGTCCATGTGTGTGTCTTCTGGTGAAGTGCGCATGCGCGGGGCACGGTGCGATGCGCGATATTACTGTCAGAGAAAGTTAGAGGCATTTTACGGAAATACAAACCAGTATTACTGCGAGAGGAAATTAAAGGTACACAATACAGTGACACATATTACAGCCACATACAAGCCAGTATTACTATCAGAGGAGATTAAAGGCATATTACCGATGCGCACGCCTGTATTACCGCCAGAGAAAATTAAAGGTATATTACGGATGTACAAGCCAGCGGACGTACAAGACAGTATTACTGTCACAGAAAATTAAAGACACACAATACACGGCGGCAGCCCACGAAGAACGGTCAGCTCAGCAAGTAAACATCAACAAAAGAAAGGCTGAAAGAAAGAAAAATACGACCAACAAAAAGAATGAGGTGAAAGTCCTTTGCCATTTAATACAGACCGTTCCTACTAATGTTTATGCACTACTGTTCTAGCACCCGTTATTGTAACGGGCTAAATGACTAGTTATATATATATATAAAAAAGTTTAGCATAGAGTATGCTTTTCTTGATCTGTATCAACTTCCTTGAGGGGAAACAGGTAAACTGTCTAAGGGGACAACACTGAAAGACATGCCCGTCTGTGCAAGCACTTTTCTCACTTCTCGTACAGTTAAATGACCATTAACTGTCACCAGCTGACATCTGACTGGGACTGTCCAGATGCTGCAGCTCTCAACATACCACCATGGAAGAAAATGGACAGCACAATGATCGGACATGTGTAAAGGACAGACGACCAGAAAGATAAAACTTCCAGAGTGTAGAGCTTACAAACACAAAACCTGCCATCCTTTGTTATTCCCTGCAATTTCTTTTGAATAATCTGAGACAGAATTGACTATCACTAATCCTATGGAAAAATGTGAATAAACTAATAAAAATATATGAGTGAATGAAAAGAATCACTTCAGGTAACACAAATAAAACATGCTGCATTAAATGAATTGCTGTATCTAATTTGGTAGCTACAGTATATTCAGTAAGCATCAGTCCCCTTCACTTTTTCACCTTTTGTTATGTTGTAGCCTTATGCTAAAATCCTTTAAATATATTTTCTCCCCACATCATGCAACACTCGAAACACCAGAATGACAAAGTGAAAACAGGATTTTAGAAATTTTGGCAAATTTATTAAAAATGAAAAACTGAATTATCACATTCACATAAGTACTCAGATCCTTTGATCAGTACTTTGTTGAAGCACCTTTGGCAATAATTAGACCTTCAGTCTTCTTGGGTATGATGTAGTAAACTTCATACACCTGAATTCCTCTCTTCAGATTCTCTTAGGCTCTGTCAGGTTGGATGGAGATGGTCTGGTTGGGCAACTCAAGGGTTTTCCCAGGGTTGTCCTTAAGCCACTCCTGTATTGTCTTTGATTTGTGCTTAGGGTCATTGTCCCATTGGAAAGTGAACCTTTGATGCAATCTGAGGTCAAGAGCATTTTCGAGCAGGTCTTCATTAAGGATTACTCTGTACTTTGCTCTGTTCACCTTTGCCTCAAACTAGTCTAGTCTCCCAGTCCTTGCTTAAACACACAACCCAATTGCTACTTGCATGCATCACTGTCAAAGTGTTATTATAGAGACGATGAGCAGTGCTTGGTTTCCCACATACATGACAATAATCTTCAATTCATCACCACAGAGAATCTTGTTTGCCACAGTTTGAGAGGAAGGAGCCTTTCTGCAAACTGTATCTTTTACTGAACAGAAACTTCTGCCTGGCATTTCTATCATAAATCCCAGATTGACGAATTGATGGTTGTCCTTCTAGAAGTTTCACCCATGTCCACGCTGGTTCTCAGGAGCTCAGCCAGTGTGACCAGCATGTTCTTTATCATCTCTCTTACCAAAGCCCTTCTCCGATGATTGCTCAGTTTATTCAAGTGGTCAGCTCTAGAAAGAGTTGTAGTTGATCTAAACTTCTCCAATTCAAGTATTATGAAGGGAACTAAGCTTTTGTGCACCTTCAGTGCTTGAGAAATTGTTTATATCCTTCTCCAGATCTGAACCTCGACACAATCCTGTCTCTAAACTGTGTAGGCACTTCCTTCAGCCTCATGGCTTGGTTGTTGCTCTCCTATACAATTTCAACTGTGGGGCCTTCTATAGATAGGTGTGTGCCTTACCTAATCATGTCCAATCAATTGAATTGAACAGAGGTGGACTCCATACAGGGTGTAGAAGCATCTTAATGATGCCCAACAGAATGGGATGCACATAAGCCAAATTTCAAGAGGTGTAGCAAAGGGTCTGAATGCTTGTGGCAATGTGATAGTTCAGTGTTTTATTTTAACTTAATTCACAAATATTCCTAAAATTCTGGTTTCACTTTGCAATTCTGGTATATTAAGTGTTGCTTGATGAGGGGAAAATGAATTTAAAATTATTTTAACACAAGGCAGCAACTTAACACACTTTGTAAAAAGTGAATGTATCTATATGCAGTACATTCTGAAGCCATTGTATATTTTAATATTCTGCATGATGACTGAATTGATGCTAAAACTTCCATTAGAAAGAAATCTGTATATCTTTGCTTGAGCCTAATCTCCCTTGAGTCACCCCACAAATACAGTATGAAATGTCTCAATTTAGTGAAAACAGTCTTTCTGTCTTTGGCTAAGCCTGCTGCCCATTTCCACACAGGCTGTCCTCAATTTTGAAGACTGAAGCCTGATCTGATTTTCTATTGCCCCAGAGAGACTAAATAACACCCATATGACTAATCTGTTTAATCCAATACAGCCAATGCTTCATTTGTCAAATCAATAAGATGCCAAGCTGCTTACACAGATCCCAAACAGAATCTATTTTGCTTTGCCTTATAGGAGGCCTGCAAGGATTTGAAGGATAAGCCAAAGCTATAACATGGTCATATCTGTCTGAGTGCATCATCATTCATTTACATGTAATCTGTCACATCACTGCTAACCCAAAAGCCTTTGATACAGCTACAAACTTTGTAACATCTCCACCACATGCTAGCCTACTCCCCATTCAGATATTCAGACATGAGCTATTAAAAATGTCTACAAAATTTGACTTCTACTATGTCTTGGTCATTTTCTTTCTTCACTATCTACTGTACACTTACCTATTGGCAATGTGTTCATAATAAGTGTTTGGATCAGAATGGTCCTAAGATGGTGAAGGCATTTGTTGAAATTGAGAGGCATCATATTGAACAGCAAAGCATGCAGTGATAACTTTGTGAGTGACCAGTTCTTATACAGTACTACTTTGATGTAATCATTTTGTTTGAGTGCAAAAATTCAGAAACGGACAAGCTCCTGTTTCTATGAAACTAGAAAGGGCTGAGAGGGAACTTTTAGAAGGGTTCTTTTTAAACTGTGGTGGCTTAGGTCATGTAATCAATAACTGTCCTAGGCGTAAGAAAGAAACACAATATTAGACAGGGTGGGATTGGGACTAACTGTAACTGTAGAATGTCCAAGGATGTTCTGCTCAAGCTTCATAACACACTGGTGAGGCCTTATATGGAGTACTGGGTACAGTTTTGGTCTACAGGCTAAAAAAAGGACAAAGCAGTGCTGGAAAAAGTCCAGAGAAGAGTGACTAGGCAGATTGCAGACATACAGGGGATGAATTACTGTATGAGGAAGGATTAAAAGAACTGAGACTTTTCAATTTAAGCAAAAATAGATTAAGCGGAGGCATAGTTAAAGTGTTTAAAATAATAAAGGCAATTACAATGGATTGAGACTGTTACTTTAAAATGAGTTCATAAAGAACAAGGGGAAACATTTGGAAACCTGTTAAGGGTAAATTTCGCACAAACATTAGGAAGTTTTTCATTACACAGAGAACTACAGACACTTGGAATAAGCTACCAAGTAGTGTGATAGACACTAAGAAGAATTAAATGGATAGGACTGGCAAGCTTTGTTGGGCTAAATGGCCTGTTCTTGTCTAGATTGTTCTAAGGTTCTAATATTTGAATTGCTTTGTTTCTTTATACCTTTTATTTTGCCTTTCACTTTGAACTCCAGACTACATTCCTGTCTCTTGATTTCTTTCATAAAAAAATAACTTTCATTTCAATTCAGTAAGTCACCATGTTTAACAGCAGCACTACAATGAGATGTTGCATCAAATGAGCACTGTCTCTACCAACAATATGGCCTCCACCATACAAAAACACACAAAACAGAAATGTAGTGACGTCAACAACATATCCAATAATGTAGTCAAAAGTAAGAACAGGAAGAAGATAACTACAAAAATGACAGATAAAAACAGTCTTCCACCTTAGGCTCATTCCTAGGACTTGCTGCAATACTGAACCAAATATTTTCAACACTATATTTCCTTCTCTATGGTCCACAAATCTCCTTTAAGTTCAGTATTTAATGGACACATATCAAGCTCTTATAAAGGAATTCTGAACATGCACTGTAATAAATGTCAGATGGAACAAATGGATCGATACACATTCAACTTCCACCAGAACAGTAACTGCATTCTAATACAATTCAATTTATTTTCATTCTAGTATACTGTAGAATGAAAAGTATTTGTTGCTAGTCCCAATAGTACAAAAATAAATGGTAGTAGATGAGAGAATGGCATAGCATACTCAAATTAAATAAACATATAAACAATTAAATGTATAAATAAAGTCATAAGTATCATATTTAGATATATAGTATGTATCAAACAGATACTGAATTATTAGTCTGATTAATAATTTTTCAGCAAATGTTTAGCATATGGCAGAAACAAATGAGAAGAATCAACTACTGTATGACCTACAGTTCTCTGAATGCTACTGAGGCCTCAGCCTCAAACATCTAACATTAATGTAAAGCAATGCAGCTTTGTCACAAGTTACATATTCCCCATTATCAACGTCTTATTACAGTTTACATAAAAATGATTGACATTGCAGAAGAAGGCACTAAAAACAGGAGGAATAAGAAATGATGTTGTTGCATGAAACTGAGCAACACCTGTGTAACAGTGACACGCCAGCTGAACTTTATGAATACTCTTCTATAAAGAAGGCATACAGATAACAAACATTGCAGGCACTAGAGCTGCTTACTCTGGTATACCCATGGTGTCAGGGACTACAAGAGATGATCCATAGCAATAAACTTCAGTTTGTCAAACCTAAGCTTCCAGATCACTGGATTTCATTAAGAAACTGAAGTTTCTTATAAACAATGTGTCCCTGACATTTGCATAGTTTTTTAAAGTAGTTTTGGCAGGTACTAACCACTACTGATTAATCAATAAATGTGTTTTTACCAAGGAATAATATTCTAGGGTTCAGGGTTGTTATAATTAAAAAGTAATAGAGGAACATAAGAAAATTTGTCTAATGAGAGAAGAGCATTCAGTCCATCAAGCCTGTTTGTTTAGCTCATAGCTAAGCTGTCCCAATACCTCATCCAGATTCTTCTTAAAGATTGTCAACATTTCTGCTTCAACTACCTGTGTCGATAGTTTGTTCCAGATTCCCATGACTCTTTGTCTAAAGAATTGCTTCCAGGCTTCTATCTTCAATTGTTAATTTTAATAAATATTATTTTAATATAATTTCATATAAATATTAATTTAATATAAAAAAAATATTAATTTGTATTTTTTAAATCAAGAAGTTACCTTCATCAATTTATCTTCCTAAATTTAAGTTTTACTTTTCAATTTAATATTTATATTTCTCCAGATATCAATGCTAAGAAAAATATTTTAATTCAGCAGTTTAGTACTTTTTTGAGTTTGGACGTTGTTCATCAGCATCATCTTTTCTATCACTTTCTAACCATCTGGGTTTGTCAAAAATGTCCTAGTACAAGTCAGTACATCAAGCCACAATATAAACTTAGTTGCAGTCAATTGACAAGATATGGCTGTGTGTGCAATCACTAAAGATCCAAATGAAGTGGTATGATCATGAAATAACACATCTGGCAGGACAGGCAAAAACATAGCATACAAAAATGTTTTTTTTAGGTGGCACCTTTAAACTTTACTTCTACTCTAAAGAAAAAGAAAATGCCTAGTAAGAACTAAAGAGAAGCAACCCGGTTTGAGACCTTTTTTTACTTTTTTATTTTATTGTTTGTCTTTGACTATTTAAAAAATATTTTTCTATGTACATATTTTTCTTAAAGTTGTTTTTCATATTATCTTTTGTGGTTTTTCATTTCTTATGTATTTGCCAATGATTTCCTTGCTTCTTGCATGCTGAGCCAACGGGGGTGGGACCACTGTCACTGCATTTATATAGACAGACAGACAGACAGACAGACAGACAGACAGACAGACAGACAGACAGACAGACAGACAGACAGACAGACAGACAGATAGATAGATAGATAGATAGATAGATAGATAGATAGATAGATAGATAGATAGATAGATAGATAGATAGATAGATAGATAGATAGATAGATAGATAGATAGATAGATAGATTGTGACTGCTGGCAGCTTTTATGAGTGAGCCAAAGATTCCCCTGTCTTGTGCCGAGGCATTTGTTCCTGCCTTGGATTGCATTTTTTTTTGTGGCTTTTCTGTGTTTATCATTTGAATACAGTCGACCCTTGATATACGACCGGCCTGACATGCGAACAACTTAGTTTATGACCAAAATTTTTGCTTTGAATTATGACCGACGTCTTGCGTTACGACCCGAATGCGGTCACGTGTATCTGCTTGTGCGATTGTAAACAAACAGCCGTTCGTAAGCATCAGTCGGAGCCCAAATACATGTGTTTGTGGACGCGATTTCGGTCAGTGCAGTGATTTATATAATTTATTTCGATAATTGCTAAGGAAGGAAGAGAAGGTAACAAAGGTAAAGAAAGCGATCACAATCGAAACAAAGAAGAAAATTGTGCGGAAATATGAGAGTGGTGTTCGTGTGACCGATCTCGCTAATATGTATAGCATGTCGAAATCCACCATTTTGACAATTTTACAAAGAAAAGATTTGTATAAGGAGGCTCCTTCCAAACAATAACCACCTTCCATTTCATTCTCCTCCTCCTCCCTTCCTGCAACCCAAAGATGTCAAATTAAATGGTGAGTACAGTATGAAATTGTTGTTTCTGGTAGGCTAGGCACTTTTTATAACTTTTTGGTTAGTACATTAGAAAAATTATTGGTGTTTTGGTAAATTATGCACATTATACAACCCTTTTTTATTATGAAAAGGTTAAGTAAGTGTTGCTGTGGGAGGTTCGAAACACATTATGGGTATTTCCATTATTTCTTATGGGAAAAATAGTCTTGACTTACAACCAACTTGAGTTACAACCAGCCCTCGTGAAGAAATTGAGTTCGTAAGTCAAGGGTCCACTGTATTTGGTTAATGGGCTTTTTTTCTTTGGTTTTGTATATTGGATTTCAAATCAGATTTTGTTCAGTTTATGAGTTCATTTTGTATACTTCTTGTTTAATACCTTTTATAATAATAATAATAATAATAATAATAATAATAATAATAATAATTATTATTATTATTATAATACAGTATGTTTTTTCTTTGGATCAAGAGTTATAGATTACCCTTCTCCTTTTTAGAGATTCATAGGCATGGCCTTTTTGAGTATATAGACCACTGATATTTATGGATGTTTATGGATATCTTTTCTTTGCCATTTCCATTGTTTCAGAATTATTATTTTACATGCGTTTATTTTGTAGTTTTTTAAAATTTTATTACTGTTTTGCATATGTTTTAGGTACTGCCCTTGTACTCTGTGTGTGGAACCCCAAGAGGCGAGTCCACTGTGTGATTGTTGAAGGACCTCCCTCAGCCAATTTATTGTAATTGAGGGCTGAGATCTAGCAGATAGTCATTAGTTGTTGATGAGTAGGGATCTTCTTTATTGTGTATCATTCAAAGTTATGGTTTCTAATTATTTTTGCTCACTATTTGGAGTCTACCTTCTGACTGCAGAGTACTCTTCTTTTGCTAATTTTAGGCAACCATTTTTGATGCTTAATGCTTTCTCTTTCTTACCTTGACAGTTTTTGTTCTTTCTTTTCTTTATTTAATAAAGTGACACCTTTTATTGGCTAACTAAAAAGATTACAATATGCAAGCTTTCGAGGCAACTCAGGCCCCTTCTTCAGGCAAGATGTAATCTTGTAAAAGGTATATAAATGTAAAAGGTGTCATTTTGCTTGGCTTTTCTCTACATTCATAATGGCTAACACGGTACAACACCCTAGTACTACTTTATTTAATAAAACATTGAAATTAAGGAGCACTGTTTCATTTTTCTCTGAAAGGCCAGAAATGTACAGTCATCATCTTGCCTAAAGGACATTCTTTGTGTTTTTGAAGTTTCTGTACTTTAAAAGTACTTGAATTCACTTTGGACCTGTGCAGACTAGAAAGCCTGCTATCTGAGTTTGGAGCCAAACTGCCAGGTGTGAGGCCTTTTTCTGAGGATCAGACGAAGTGGAGTAATGGTCTAGCTTATGATATTTTGAAGTCTATCTCACAACAGCTGCAGACCTGTTTTTTAGTTTCAGGGCTATGTTTATTTCATTCTCCAACATATTCAGAAACACCAGAAATCACAAAGAGGAATCAAGGACAAAATCAATATTCTAAACAAAAATCAAATTCCAGAAACAAAGTAAAGGTCTTTTCAGTATCCTTTTTTAAGCTGTCTGTAACTGAAGTGTTAAGAAATTTTGTTGTGAAAATAAAAGGATTTCAATGCACAGATGTCAAGAACAGTGTGCTGATATCTTTTAGAGATGAAGAATGCTGACTGAAAATGTCACATGACAATGTCTCATAGTGAAAGTAAGTAGTGTGGCCATGGCAGTGCTCCGATAGTCAAAATATAGCAGCAAGCCTTTACAAAATGCAACAGAAAAATGATAAAATAATGTATTACAAAAACAAAATACAAGTGAAAACAAAATGTTCCAAAACTATGATTATAGCAGTATTTTTTTCTGTCATTGTAGGTGGGAAAATATTCTGAAATTGAGCATTATTTGTACAGATTATTTTTCTCAACTTTTATTTCGTCCTTGTTTATATCTTATACCAAACAATCAATCAACTAATAAATCAATTCTTAATTGTTTACCACAATTTTTAAACTTTGCACTGCCATAATGTCATTTTCAGTAAAAATATATTTGTGTACCTTTAAAGAATTAATGAAAAGAAAGTGATAATCAAGAACAAATCTATACATCTATTTTCTATTAAGCCCTCATCGCAGTGTTGATTATCACAATGCAGTTTGGAAAAATAAGTAACAGTACAGTTGCTATTAATCTTTTCTGTTATCCTGGCAAAAAGAGAAATGTCACCAGAGTGTTACAGTATCTGACGTACTGCCCTTTTGTTAGCTAAACATTATCTAGCAAAGATGCAATAATATCAGTATGGAAAGTTCCACATTTTTTTCCAAGAAAATTCCCTTGAACATTAGCAGATAACTTGATGGAAACCTTTACAGAACTTTGCTTTTAAATAAAAACAATGTGCTGCCTTGATTTGTCAGTGGGAACATAGGTGTCATGGAATTTGCTGGTGAGTTTTCCAGGGTTTGTTCATGACTTGTGCCCACTGCTGTAATGATGAGGGGATATGTAAGTCCCATGACTCTAAATTGGACTGAACTGGATGGGTTGGAATGTAAGAAAGATCAGAATTATTAATTTTGAATGCAATGGTATTATTTCTTGATTTTTTATTTTTCCTTATCATTTTCATCAGCAGCAGTGCAAACATCTGGTCTGGGCCACCTCCTTGATAATCTCAACTCAGTGCAACATTTCGAGCAGCACTTGCATTTCATTAATAGTTCAGTTCTTCACGTATTTAGGTAAGGTGCATTGTCCACCACCTGAACCACGAGCAGCTTGCTGAGTTTGTTTAAAAAGGCCCCTAAATTATTATCTTGTTTTGTTTTCTTTGAAAACAGACCCTTCTCTATGTACCAGTAAGTTATTCAGCCTAGAATATATCCACTGGTAAAAACAAAGCTACAGTACTTGACTTCTTTCATCTACTCAAATTTTCAATACCTAGTGTTTAACTGTTTATATTTCAAATATTTAAATTATTTATTAACAGCAACAAAGATAAAATAAAGCAATTTGGTAAGAATATGAAGTCAGTTCTTTAGTTCATATGTTAAACTCACTAATTCATTTTTGTCTTTTTTCAAACATGTTTCTATTAATTTCTTCTGCTCCTAAATGCATTTTACTTCAAAAAAGTAGCATTTCATCATGAAACTAATTCTTTCATTTTATTTTTGTAACTTAAGGCACTTGAATACATTAACAATTAACCACACAGGCCTTCTCTCTCTCACACACACATATTTACTAACCAGTAACTAGAATGTTAACTGAGCAGCACAGATCTGCTTTATAATAAAACACTACGGTCTGTGTGTCCATTCCCTCTGAACAATCTGATTGGATAGTTTGGCTTTGGTGAGCGAGAAGGATGTGCAAGTGTGAGACGCACAAGGAGGAGTACAGGACAGGAGGTGAGAAAGGTGCCTCGAAAATAATGCCAGAGTCTGAGAAGCGGGATTTACGGGAACACGCTTGAGAGACAGAGCACCAAGTAAGAGACATTCACATATGCAAATACATAGGAAAGGTGCTGAGAATACTCATAGGGTAAGATATAACAAATATTTTTTAATTATTCTGTTGCCTGTGTTGAAAGGTCCAGTGACTAGTGAAATTATAAATGAATACTTAAAAATAAGACCCTGCTTGCAGACCTGAGCATTTCTTGAGTGTGTGTGGTCAAATGTTAAAAATGTCCCTTTATTATATCAGAGCAAACAAACTTACAAATGAATACTTACAGGAGTGACAAGATGTTCAAATGCCTGGTGGACTCACCCACAATAAGCTGCAGAATGTTGCTCTGCTGAATTAAGTCCTTTATAAGAATAAGTAAAACCCTTTTGACCTTTGTGGAGTAGCCAATCATTTTGACATTCACTTGAGCAATGTTCACACTGTTGCTCAACTCTGACTTTTCTAGTCATATGTGACACAGATCCAATGTTTCCAATGACAGAAAGAAATTGTAAAAAATCACTGTGGAGGAAAATATTAGACCTCGTATGTAGTCAAAATGAAGAGTATTTTCTTGGCGAAACACACAGAGTGTCAAGATATCAATTTTTCTTCAATTAATTTTGCATTTCCTACCCTTACCCCTAACCCCCTTTAACTCAACATAAAGACAACAGGGAACATAATGTAAATGACTATACACAGCAAAACTAACATCATAACTAAAAACAAAATGCTCCTCAATACATAAAACATAAAAACAAAACCAATGATATTAATGAAATAATTAATAGAAAATAACCAGAAAGTTAAACAAAAAGAAAACACATTTAAAGCACTGACCATAAAAGTGGTCTGAGTGGTCAGAGTGAGCACCTGCTTACTTAACTAGCCCCTAAATGAGTGTTAGAACACCACAGTACTAAAAATGTAACCAAACAAAGAAAAACAGGAGCACTAAATACCAAAACAGCCCCAAAAATATGAGGAAAAACAATACACATTAGCAGAGGCTTAATATTCATGCATGTTTATGTTGATTTAGGTTTATTTACCTTTATATTGTATTATTTCTATTACTGCCTTGATTTTTCTTTTTAACACAGTGCATTAGTTCTGATCACATGACTGTTATTGTTGCACCTTTGATATCACTGTGCATTATGGTGGCAATTGCACTTTCAATTTATAACTCATCCATCCATCCATTGTCCACCGCTTATCCGAAGTTGGGTCACGGGGGCAGCAGCCTAAGAAGGGAAGCCCAGACCTCCCTCTCCCTGCCCACCGCCTCCAGCTCCTCTGCGGGGACCCCGCTGCGTTCCCATGCCAGCCGGGAAATATAATCCCTCCAGCGTGTCCTGGGTCTGTCCTGTGGCCTTCTCCCAGTGGGACATGCCCGGAACAACCCCCTAGGGAGGCATCCAGGGGGCATCTTGACCAGATGCCTGTACCACCTCAACTGACTCCTCTCAATGCAGAGGAGCAGCGACTCTACTCTGAGTCTCTCCCGGATAACGACTCCTCACCCTGTCTCTAAAGGAAAGTCCAGCCACCCTGCGGAGAACACTCATTTCGGCTGCTTGTATACGCGATCTTGCTCTTTTGGTCACTACCCAAAGCTCGCGGCCATAGGTGAGGGTAGGAATGTAGATCGACTGGTAAATTGACAGCATCACCTTTTGACTCAGCTCTCTCTTCACCACGACGGACCATTGCAGAGCCTGCATTACTGCGGATGCCGCACTGATCCATCTGTTAACCTCCCACTGTGTTCCCAACCCAGAGATAGCATTCCAGCCTTTTCCGGCAGAGAATCATGGCCTCGGATTTAGAGGTGCTGACTCTCATCCCCACCGCTTCACACTCGGCTGCGAACCACTCCAGAGAGAGCTGGAGGTCACTGCCTGATGAAGTCAACAGAACCACATCATCCACAAATAACAGAGACGAGATTCTGAGGTCACCGAACCAGACCCCCTTCGCTCCTTGGCTACTCCTAGAAATTCTGTCCATAAAATTTGATCTATGAACAGAATCGGTGACAAAGGGCAGCCCTGGCAGAGTCCAACCTCAGCAGAAAATGAGTTCGATTTATTACCGGCAATGCGGACCAAGCTCCTGGTCCTACTGTACAGGGACTGAATGGATCGTAACAATGAGCCTTGTACCCTGTACTCTTGGAGCACACCCCACAGAATGCTTTGAGGAACACGGTCGAATGCCTTCTCCAAATCCACAAAACACATGTGGACTGGTTGGGTGAACTCCCATGCCTCCTCTAGGTCCAGTGTTCCATGGTTGGGATGGAATCCGCATTGTTCCTCTTGAATCCGAGATTCGACTTTTGACCGAACTCTCTTCTCCAGCACCCCTGCATAGACCTTACCGGGGAGGCTGAGGAGTGTGATCCCCCTATAGTTGGAGCACATCCTCCGTTCACCCTTCTTTAAAAGGGGGACCACCACCCCGGTTTGCCAATCCAGAGGCACTGCCCCTGATGTCCATGCGATGCTGCACAGACGTATCAACCAAGACAGCCACACAACTCAGAGCTTTTTAACTACCTCGGTGACCTCGGCCCCTGATATGGACGGGCTCCCCCAGAGTCCTCCAGCTCTGCTTCCTCTAAGGAAGACATGCTGGTGGGATTGAGAAGATCCTCAAAGTATTCCTTCCACCAGTCAATAACATCTGCAGTTGAAGTCTGCAGGGCCCCATCTCCACTGTACACAGTGTTGGTGGAGCACCTCTTTCCCCTCGTGAGGTGCTTGAGGGTTTGCCAGAACCTTCTCGGTGCCGACCGAAAGTCATTTTCCATGGCTAACCCAAACTCCTCCCATGCCCGAGTTTTTGCCTCTGCAACAGCCAATGCAGCCACATGCTTGGCCCGCCGGTACCCCTCAGCTGCCTCTGAAGTCCCACTGGTCAACCAGACCCGATAGGACTCTTTCTTCAACTTGACGGCTTCTCGAACCTTAGGTGTCTACCACCGGGTACATGGATTGCCACCATGAGAGGTACCGACAACCTTGCAGCCACAGCTCCATTCTGCCGCTTCGACAATGGAGGCTCGGAACATGGCCCATTCAGACTCAATGTCCTTCGCCTCCCTTGGAATGAAATTGAAGTTCTGCCGGAGGTGGCAGTTAAAGATTTTTCTGACTGGTTCCTCTGCCAGACGTTCCCAGCAGACCCTCACTATATGTTTGGGTCTGCCTGGTCTGTCCGGAAGCCTCTCCTGCTATCCAACCAGGTGGTGATCAGTTGACAGCTCAGCCCCTCTCTTCACCCCAGTGTCCAAGACATAAGGTCGCAGATCCGATGACATGATTACAAAAGTCGATCATCGAGCTGTGACCTCGGGCATCCTGGCACCAAGTGAACTTATGGACACCCTTATGCTTGAACATGGTGTTCATTATGGACAATCCATGGCCAGCACAGAAGTCCAACAACTGAACACCAGTCGAGTTTAGATCGGGGAGACCGTTCCGCCCAATCACACCTCTCCAGGTTTCACTGTCGTTGCCGACGTGAGCGTTTAAGTCTCCCAGCAGGACGATAGAGTCTCCAGGAGCTCCGCTTCGCAGCGCTTCTTCCAGGGACTCCAATAAGGCTGGGTACTCTGAACTGCTATTCGGCGCATAAGTGCAAACAGTCAGAGTCCTTCTCCCAACTCGAAGGCGCAGAGAAGCAATCCTCTCGTCCAATAGGGAGAACCCCAACATGCAGGCCTCAAGCTGGGGGGGCCAGAAGCAAGCCCACTCCTGCCCAACGCCTTTCACCCACAGCAACTCCAGAGTGGAACAAAGTCCAGCCTCTTTCAAGAGGAATGGTTTCAGAGCCCAGACCGTGCGTAGAGGTGAGCTCGACTATATCTAGCCGGTACCTCTCAACCTCTCACACCAGCTCAGGCTCCTTCCCCATCAGAGAGGTAACATTCCATGTCCCAAGACCCAGTTTCGGTAACCAAGGGTCGGAACACCAGGGCTCCTGCCTTCGGCCACCACCCATATCACATGGCACCTGACCCCTATGGCCTCTCTTGCAGGTGGTGGGCCCACAAGAGAGTGGAACCATGTTGCTCCTTCGGGCTGAGCCGTGCTGGGCCCCATGGTCAAAGGTCCAGCCACCAGGTGCTCGCCAGCGAGCCCCTCCCCCAGGCCTGGCTCCATGCGTGGGGCCCCGGGTACCCTTTCCTGGGAAAGGGGAGCGCCGAGACTTGGTTTAAATCCATGTGTGGTCTCAGGATCAAGTTAGTGTGGATCTTCACCTCAGACCTGTTTTCCTTGGGAAACCCTACCAGGAGCATGTAGCTCCCGACAACATTGCTCCGAGGATCACTAGACCACACAAGCCCTTCTGCCACGGCAAGGGCTTGATCCAAGAAGGGGTAACTCAAATCATAATATAATAATAAGAATTATAATATAATGCAAAGTCTAAACTTCTTTAGAATTAGCTAGCCTCAAGTCTAAAAAAGCATCAGTTTTTTTCATTCTAGTTTTGTATTTCAATGTCTTTTTGACTTTGACTCTCATTTCGCTCACATGTTTTGGTTGCTTATTTTTCTTCTGGCTCCAGACCTTTAATGATTTTTCATTTTGATCATTTCATCTCATAATCTCCTCTATAACGCAATGCATACAATTCATACTAAAATATGGTGGATGGACAAAAACAGAAATGCGCATATGCACAAAACAATTCAGATGCATAAAACTGCATAAGCAAAGTTCTACGCACTTCCAGTTTATAAATCCTAATCAATATGAATTTAAACGCACATGCATGTGCCTACAGCCCCACCCTGACGCCTCCCTGAATTTGACATATTTGAATATGCAAATCAATATAAATAGCATTTACCATTCAGTGTTTTGTTAAAAGACAATGGCTAAAGCATGTTTAAAAATGAAGAATTTCAGCAAAAGTGAGATCCTACTTAGTGAAGTGGAGTCATGGAAAAATGTACTATTTGGTGGCTGATGCAGTGGTATAAGCAACAAAAGAAAACTGATGGAGTGGAACACAATGGCGAAGTCACTCAAAAGTTAAAGTTTTGAAAGTCACTCAGTGTCCGAAAAAAAAAGAAGTGATCAGATGTCAAAGTCGACATGAAAAGGTGAATGTCTGAGTGTCATTTGGAAGTGTATTAGGGTCACAAAGAAGAAACAAAAATAGGAACACAGTGAAGGAAAAAAGTCTATGTTGAGATTAAATTTAAATTAAAATCGATGTTTAATTCAATAGAGTTTTTCATATCCCATTATCATTAAAGTAGCATGTTAACTGCTTCGTATTCTATGTGTTCCCTGACTCACTCATTAATCGTTATGTGCTTCTTAAATGGGCTTTCTGTTATGCCAACAGGAGAAACTGATCAATACACAAAATACATTACATTGATAATATTACAGCTCTCTGCACATTTTAGAATACTGAGATGTATACTTGATATCAATTTCATGATGAAATGCATTAAAGCATGTATTAAACATGTGGGGGAACGGTGGCACAGTGGTAGCAATGAGCTGGCACCCCATCCAGGGATTGTTCCTGCCTTGTGCAAGAAGCTTGCTGGGATTAGCGCAACCCTGGATGGAATAATTTATTGCAGCAGTACTATCTCTGTCAACCGTACCAACCCCCAATTCTTGTCACCCTGTTTTCTTTCTCCATGCAACCAATTTGTATAAGTATCTGTAATAAATGTAAAACCAGCTGTAAGCTTAGAACGTCGATTCTTCAAAACTTTTAAGCAACATTGAATAATCTTTGTTAGGCATGTCAAATTATTCCATCCATCCATTTAGTGTCATGCCAGTCCCAGCAAGCAGAGAACGTAAGGCAGGAACAAATCTGAATGGGGCGCAAGCTCATCTCTTTCACTGTGCCACCGTGCCTTCACAGGTTTAATTATTAACAGTATACATTATTTAAATGGAGCTAACAATTTGTCTGTTGCGGTTAGGTGGTGGAAGGACAGACTAGAATCAGTCAAAAGTTTGGGACGCCAACCAGGCCATCCCTTTTATTTGTTTTGCGAGACGAAATGAACAAAATAAAAGAAAAGAAAAAATGTGCCAATGCACTGCTGTCAGGGTTTCCTCCTTCTTTGGAGCTTTAATCTCGTGCTCTGCCGTGCGGCTTATTTGGGTCTTCTGGCAAAAGACACCTCTCTTTAGGCTTTGCATCTTTTATGGCGAAACTCCCTGAAGGGGTAGGGCTAAGTGCCCTTACTGGGCGGTTTCTCGGAGCTGTGAGGGAAGAAGAGAAACAGGACAAAGTCAGCGGTAGCCCCCCCTCTTGTCTTGGCGGGTTATTACATACCTTTCCCCAACCCTCGGAGGAGTCCTCCAATGCCCATGCGTGACACTGTAAAATATAATATAAATAACTGAATGCATTTCATTAGGTTCATTAGCCAGCTACCTAATTAATGGTGAATGGTCCAAAAGAATCTTGTCTATTTCACAGATTTCTAGGGAGTACTCTTCAAGGCCAGTGAACTCCACAGTGTGGGTGCTTTAAATATGAGCTTTGCAGTTACCTGCTCTTCCAGTGTTTGTGTCAGCAGTAGGTGACAGCAGAGGAGGGTGTATGAGGGGGACCCTTGGGAGGATGAACAAACAACAAAATAGTTGAAGCAGAGGATGAAGCATGTATTACTGAAAGTTTCTGTTGAATGGCCTCTTCTTAAATTGTACTGCAGATGATCTTATGGATCTTATGTGTTACTGAAAGGGGCTGGACTTACTTACTGTACTTACTGTCTACCACACTACTTGGTAGCTTATTCCAAGTGTCTATCGTTCTTTGTGTAAAGAAAAACTTCCTAATGTTTGTGTGAAATTTACCCTTAATAAGTTTCCAACTGTGTCCCAGTGTTCTTGATGAACTCATTTTAAAATAACAGTATTTTTAGCATACTAATGAAGCTGTAGGTTGTTGTGTTTCTTTTTTCTAAAATTTGACCTCTTCCTGTAACAGACGACCTGCCAAGTAAGCCATTAAATTATTGTGGTCTACTAAAAGCTGCGCTTCTTTGTTACCACTTGGTTCAATGCCTTTACATAAAGTAGATTTGTTATTCAGAGGAGAAGTGCAATGCTTAATAACTTAAAAACAAAAATAAAAAGCCTGACCATATACAGGATGTTTTGAACTCTTGCTGGAAGGTAAGCAAGTTAATCCTATTACTCACAAACCACTTTCACTAGGTTATCTTTTAACCAAACAATTATAGTAAAGCAAAAATCTTGTACTGGATAAGACCATCTTCTTTACATTAAAAATAGCTTATCTTATTATAGAACACAAGCAATGTATCTGCCAAATGGATCTATTAAGTTCAGCAGCCCAACCATTTTTATTATGAGTTTTTTTTAACCCTTAACTGTCATCAGTATACATTTTTTGAGTTTTTCTTACCCAATAGTGAATGACTGGGTCGCTCCTGTGTGTTAAAACAAAGAAATGTACATATAATAGGAAGCATTACATTGTAGCTGCCAGCAGAGAAAAACACTTATTGATCACCTGGATCCAGCTACCTGCATTGTGCTGGGGATTTAACACAACTCTCTGATTGACAGAGAACTCTCTAGAAGCATTTAATTTTTTCCACAGATTTTTAAGGAGCACTGCTCCAGAGATGAATGCTTCAGATTTGAGCTCTGTAATTACTTGGTTGCCTGATGTTTGCAGTAGCAAGAGGAGTTTGAGAAGTTAAAGTTCTACAGTGCTGGATGAGGAGATGGCCTGTACCTGTATGGAGTTGAAGAGTGTGCATGCATTAGAGCAGATGATGAGTCACTGGTTCGGAGCCCAGAGAATCCATGTTTTAGTGAGTGTCACAGATTAGCCGGTGAAAAAAAAAATGTGGCATACAATCGGCATGGGTCCACATGGACATGGGGAATGGAAAGGTGAGTTGTGATTTGTTCTGGTGTCTGGGTAAGTATTTTCTTGTTTTAGAGACATTGCCTGTGAATCTTTAAAGTGGAGAAGTTTAAATATGTGTGTTAGGGTGCTTGTTCCATGAAAAAAAAAATGAATAAGCTCATTTGTCTAAGGGCTCATTCTGCATGGTGTTTCTGGTCAAATCACAGAGAACATCAGGAGTGGGACAGAATGGACAAATTACCTGAAATAGAGAATTGATACCACACAGGAGAAGACCCACGGTTTGGAAAGTGTGCCATAAAGGGGATTGTTCACAGAACAGAGTCCTTAAGCTTCAAATTCCTGTGACGATGTGGGTTCAGCTCCATGCTCCCATCGGTTGTTTGGGAGCCCTTGAACCCAACACCGTCGGTAATGTCACCGATGAGCTAGACAGTGGGGCAATAAACAATTGACCAAGAGGATGGTTAACAAGTGCAAAGTGCTTTTATTAAAACAAATCCAAAGTGCAAACAAAGTGCAATAGTGCAGTTCCTTCAATAAATAAATAAATAATCCATTAAATGAAAAGTGGAGGTTAAAATCAATAAACTCTTCTAAAAACCACGAGGTAAAACAGTACAGGAAGTAACAACGTTAAAATCAAAAAGCCGGTGTCTTCTGTCCTCTGGCAACTCCCCTGCTATACCCGTATGGGCGCTCTACAGGAGAATTGCTCTCCTTGGAGCTGACTTTCTCTCTACCTTCCGTTCTAGCTTCCGCTGTTTGAATTGCCTCACCAATCCCTGGCTCCGGTAGGCTCTTCCAGCCAGCGACTTGGGTTCCACAGCAACCAGGGCGCTCATGCTGTGGAATACTCGCCCCAAGTCCAACTCCCGCTGCCTTCCGCAAAGAGTCATCCATCTTCTGGTCACTCCCGCCCTGCAGAAACAACTCTGCGGGAGCGACCACTGCTGCTACACTTTGGGTGTCGGCCATACACCCACGCTACCAGTACAGCTGCCCGTGAACCTGCACTCACTCGTTCTCCCGCACCAACTTTCTCCTCCTGCTGCTTCCTGCAACCTCCGTTTCTTTTCCTCTTCTACTTTTTTGTTCTCCCCCTCAACCCGCTCGCGCTTCTCTATATATGCGGAGAGGACATAGCAGCTGCAGCCCATTAGCCACAGGAACAATCATGGATGTGGGCAGTTTCCCACCTGTGCACTTAGGTGAAAACCACCCACACCGCAGATCGCCCTGCGGCTTGCTACAGCCACCACGCCCCCTCGCTAAGCCGTGAGCGCGGCGATTATTTATTTAAATAAAACGGCCTTTGCTGCAAGAGCTGTGGACCCATAACACCACATTTCCACTCACTACTGGTTATCAAACCTAGGTGAATGTTACATTGTATCAGTCTGCCTGTCCAGTATGAAGATTGTGTTCTTCCTCAAGGCCTTCCAAATAAGGAACCTGGTGCAGAGGCAGTGCAACAGCCAGAAGAATGAATCACTTATTAATCTGGTGGAGCCACCTACCTGTAATGTTTACTGATGGGGTTGTAGTACTTACAGATGGAGTGGAGTCAGCTATCTGATTGATGGTGAATGCTCTTAAGGCATCCTGTCTATTCCATGGATTCTAAGGAGCATTGTTCAAGGGCTGGGCACCCCGCTGTGTGGGTGCTTTAAATATAAACTATGTGATTACCTGGTCTTCCAGTGTTTCTGTGAGCAGTAGATGAGCAGAGGATATTGCATGAAGGGGAGCCTTGAGAGGACGAAAGGAGTTGGGCCTCTGAATTACTGGAGTGAGGATCGAGGATAAGCTGCATGGCTGGAGATAGAGCTACCAGAGACTGCAAAGAGTGGAGTGGAGTGGTCCAGGAGACAGGGGTCTGGAGACCTGAGAAATTCACATGCTGGAGATGGCCACATGTCTGAAGGTGCAGAGTGTCATGTGATTATCAGGAGTTTGCAGAAAAGAGGAGACAAGGCCAGGAGAGCCATGCCTTGTCCAGGTGAGTGTGTATCTTTGTTGTTTTTGGAAGTATTCCCTGTGACCTCCTAACGGAGAAAGTTTTTTTAAGGAAAACACTACATATACCCAAGCTGTTAACTAAAGAAGGAAAGTGAACAAGAAATTATACATCAGAAAACCAGACTACGAGGGCAGAACTAACACATGTGCATAAAGATACAGAGAAGACTGAGGGATCGAGATAACATCATTCTGGGGCACTGTTGGGAAACAAATGTTACAGCACAGGTTACAAAATTGATCACCACAATGAAGTGCTCAGAACAAAATGTTATGGTATTACATGTGTTTATGCATTTTATTGTTGTTTTTGTTGCTTCTGAGTTTTATTTGTATATATTTTCTGTTAAGTTTATAATTACTGTAATACTGTTTCTTTAAATGTGAGTATGTTCCATGTTCTTTGTGGGTGGAACCCCAAGAGGCTGGGCCATATGTCCATCTCATTTAGGAGCTGCTCTCAGACCTATAAGGGCGGTAGAGACAGGCAGTGCATGTGGGAATCATTCTTGTTGTTTAGAGGAGTCTGTGAGTAATGTGCTTTGTTGTTTGATTTTGGAGTGTTCTGTTTATTATTTCTGTGTGTAGAAGGATTTTGATTATCAGACTGTGTTTTGATTTGATTACTGTGGATTGCCTTTTAGGCAACTCCTTATGCCTTTTTTGTTCTTCAGAGCTTTTCTTGTATTTTTGAATTTTTGAAAATTAAACCTTTTTAATTATAAAGAGTCTTTGCTTGATCTGTTAATATATGGCTTATGGTGGGGAATTTTGAGTTATTTTGGGGCTAACATCCCTTTTAGGCCTGTAACACCCCAGGCAGGCCACTGGAGTGGGGAGATAGCCCATCAGAGTGAGGCTCTTTCCAGACAGGCAGAGAAGGTCTGCCCTAACCAGCGAAGCCTTTTGGAGGCCTCACATTCTTTTTGCATTCATGGATGCTGCAACTGATGATACAAAATACAAACTAGTTACATATTGTAAGTTACAAAAACCTAACAGCTATCAGTTAGACAGAAGTTAACCAAACTAGAGTCTTCAAATGCATCTTAAACACATTGAGGCAGGCAGAATTTTGAATGGAGGTGGGTAGGTCATTCCATCAATTAGAAGCTATGGATGAAAAAAGTCTGAATTGAGATTTGAGGCCACACAGAGGTGGCATGACCAGGTGGTGTTTATGAGCAGGCATTAGTGGTTGAGAAGGTGCATAGGGCCACACAAGTGTCTCTGTAAAAATAGGTGCTGACCTGTTTTCTACACTGTAGGTAAGAATCAAGGTTTTAATCTTAATATGTGCCACTACAGGGAGCCAAAGTAGTGATATGAAAAGGAGTGACATGTGTCCACCTTGGCTGATTGTACCATCTCTAGCGGCGTGGTAAGTCTGGACCAGGAGTTATGCTGCATACTCTGTTAGATATGCTTTGGTCTTGCAGATACATTATATAGAGTGAATCTGCAATACTGAGGAACTGTTTGGACATGATCAACAACGAAGAACTGGTCATTGATCACCATCCCAAGGTTACATACTGACTTGGTTGGTGTTAGTAATAATGAGCCAGAGTGAAATAGGATTATAAGGTTGTCCTTCTTTGCCAGGATGATTTACAGTAGAGGAGAGACATAACAGAGACCAGAGAATAGATATTGCTTTCCAAATGAGAGAATGAGCTGATAAGGAACAGTAAGTGAGACCACAGTGAACCATGGTGCCAAGAACAGTTCAGACAGAAGAAAAGAGAAGCAAAAGGATTTCCAAAACAACAGCGAAGACTAAAATATTCAGCTCCAGAACTACTGAACCCAATGTACTGATGCCAAATCAATAATAGGCAGAAGGCATATTGTGGTGTCCACTAATTTATAATGCATAATTATCATAATTAATAAATATGGGCAGGTACATGTTCCCTTTGAGTATAGAGCTTTATGCCTTTTCATTTTTGCCCCAAATCTGGATAACAGATACAATAATAAAACCAAAGAGGAGCTTGTCAGTTTCAAATTGACACAAAGATGGCATTTAATTTGTAGTTGAGGTGAATTGTTGACTTGATGGGAAACTAGGCAGGAGAGACAGAAGAGCTTATGTAGCTCCAGACTGGCACAGCATATAGGCCAACTGATACAATTTCAAATCTGAAAATCAGACTCCCACTTCACACCTCTTGTATATTTTTATAGCATGCCTCATTGGTAAAGGAAGTGTTTTTGTAAAAGATTGAAGAAAACAAAACCATTATTATTTGCTGTATAACTTGAAGGGGCATTGGAGTCATTAATATGTCCAAGTGTTTTGTCAGATTGGCCTCCAAGTGGCTTTAAGTGGAGCAATATTTACTGTTGTTCTTATTTCTTGAAGGTTAGAAACATTAAAAACAATTTTTCATGAGAACACGGCATTAGGCCAAACAAACTCAACAATCCTATTCATCTAATTTCTTCAAAATAACATCACTTTGAGTTTTAAAGGACCCCAAAGTACAGCTCTCTACTGCACTACTTGACAAGTTAATCCATGTGCCTATGGTTCTCAGACCTTTTAATATTTCTGTGAAATTTACCTTAAAGGAACATTCAAAAGCACAGGACTTCGGGAATGAAGCAATTATTAGTATTATTTTAACAAAAAATGCATGTATTTTGAACATTCGACTGGATAACATGACACATGGACATTTTCACATCATTTGCTATTGGACAGCACAGGTCACCATTATGGTCTATATATATATATATATATATATATATATATATATATATATATATATATATATATATATATATATTACTTTACTTCTGCATGAAATCATGAGAATACAAATTTTTCTTGGCCATCACTGCAAGCCACATGAGGTAAGTAACATCCAAGAAAATACATCATTTTTCAATGGAGTGTTAATTTAAGACATTTCTATCCATGTCCTTGTGTTTCTTGTTGAATAATTTTTCTGTTGCTGTTGTAAGTGCTAGGCAGGATTATTTGGGACCCTTTCCGAGAAGGGAGGCTGTAATAGAAGGACAGTGATGGACTGTCATCCATACCTGGAATAGGTATGGGTCCCTTACCCAGATGGGAGGACAAAACAAAGGGGCAATGGGGGGAAGGTTCCTGTTCTGGAATGTATTTATCCTCAATCCGCTGGATGGCAGCATCCCAGGACCTCGGTAACCATGTGGACACCTGCAGGGCATGATGGGAGTCGTAGAGCCATGAATCAGCCCTTCTGGGACCTGTGGATGCCAAGAGGATTCGTGAACCCTGTTTTTTTGGTGCTTCCACTTGACACAGAAGTGCTTCCATTAAGCCATGGCACCAGAAGTACCCCCAGATCTGACATAAAAGGAAGCCATCCAAGTCTCCTCCAATTGAATGAGAGTCAGGAGGAAGGAAGGCAACACTCACTGGAGGGAGGTGGACAGAGAAAGAAGAGAAGAAAAACATTTTGCTTGTAATTGATTGTGCAACCTTTGGAGAAAGCCTTTGTGAGGTTTTGTCACAATAAAAAAACTCTATTTAAACCCGTGATTTTATTTGTGTTGATTGTCCAGGGATTGGGACTCGGTGGCACCCCGTTGGATTACAAAACAATATACCCAGAATTAAAGTATTCATTTTTTCCATTATTTAGTACACTTAAACCATTTTAAGATCATTTAGAAAAATATCTGTGCAGACAGATCAGAGGCTAGGATTAGAACCCGGGACTATGGAGCTGTAATGCAGCAGCATTAGACACTGTGTATCACACAGAATGGAAGTGTGGAAGTATACATAAATAATAGTTTAATGCACTGTTTCTTTGTGTCTCTTCATTGGCAATGTTTTCCTGACAATAATTTCAAAGTATTTGAACGTTATAGTAAATGATTCTGAAACCATCATTTGAATCATTTGAACCTCTGTGCCATTTCCAGGTACTACTTGCCTCCTAACATCTGGTTGTGTTGATCTTTGGATGATCTCCCTTGAAAAGCAAACACAGCTATGACGTTAGCGTCGTTGGCTGATATAATGTCTGGGGTGCCTCTTCTCTGCCGACTATAAGTGATCATTGTCTGGATAACTGCTACACCAGTATCAGTTCTGGTCTTGCTCAACCACTTTCTTGATATTGGCTCTTTGTCGAATACCTAGGAATGTGCTTTTTTAACAGTATTTGAGGCATTTAAATGTATTTAAGATCTGTTTTCCGTGTGTTTTTACATTTGTTGCTATTTATTATGGCATCAGAGGCCCTATAGATTAATATGGGTGAATGCAAGAGTCTCATCACAATTTAATATTAAGCATATGACAGACAGAGGCAACTTGTTTCATTTGTGTCAAAGAGGAGCTCATCTGCCTGTTTTAGGCAACTAATAAAAATAAAATAAAAGAATCACATACATTTTTGGGAACAGCAATATATTTATTTTTTCCTTTACGCTAAATCATAATCTTTACTAAAGTTCTTTAGATCTTCTGGTTTTGACCTTAACATGCGTTCGGTTTTGGATGTAATTTTCCTTTTGTTAAGTCACTATGCTTTGCTTTTGAATTTCTACATTTTGACCTGGTTTTATATGACTGACGCTTAGTTTGTTTAGTGGGCAGATTACCAGATCTGCCACTCACTGGTTATATAACAGTCTGATGGACAAAGGCAGGCTAGACTGTGACCCAGTCCAAGAATGTACTCACTATGGCATCATGGCCTGCACAGCTGGTAGCTGGCAGTGAATGCACATCATTTTGGACAAAATTAACATGTAAAATTAACAGCTTTTTCAAAATTTCTCCAGATTTCTCCTTCAGTTGAAATGAAATATTCCAGTTGTCACATTTTAATATCAGTGCTGTCATTTTAGTATTGCAATGTTTTAAGCGTGGAAGTTATGAAGTGCTGAAGAGTTCCCCCTGAACCCAAATGATGACCTAGGAAACCAAAGTCAAATAAAAGGGGCATTTACTGATAAAAATGAAGTAATTACGGTAGGTTACATTTTATAGAATAAAAGAGGGAAAATTACAAAATATTTAATGTCAGGGTCCAATTTAAACAACAAAAGGTTGCTATCTACCTTCAGGAGTGGCTGGCCTACTAACCCAATACCAAAGAATCTCTTCTGCTCACCTAGTCAATAATTCACTTGCTTCCTCACATTTTTTTAAATTACTTCCTCCTGTAGCAGTCGTCATCATCTTCCCAAACTCAAACTCAATCTGACATTGGCTGAAAGAGGCGAGGGTGACTAGAAAGTAACCCTTCAGAAGTGCTTCTTTATTACCATGGAGCCATTATCCAAGCCCTGACCCTTTACACGCATCCACATTTTGTATTCCAGAAGTTGTCAAGGATGGTTAAACCCTTCTTCCAGTTCTTCTAGTCTTGAGACAAGAACTTCTGTAGTGTTCCACATTGTCTTAAGTTTATAACAAAATGAAGTTACTTGATTGTTTTACAGCTTTTTAACTGATGAAGCAGAGGAGGAAGTGAATCCAAGCCATCAAAAGAAACAAAGGATCAAAGTTTGTTATACAGTATGTTATTGTAGCATATATGTTTATAGTTGTTACTCCAAAACTGATGTCTACATCGAGTCTATACACTGCCTTAAAACTGATACTGTGCCAAGATTTTTTAAGCTGGAACAACTTTAGCACCCTACCAATGGGAATCTGCTTTTGGAAGGACAAATGCTCATCTTGGAGTTAATGTGTGAGACTCAACTGTGATGGAAGACAGCACACTGAGGGCCTTCTCAATATAACATGACTATGCAACGGAACTTATTCTTGGTCAGAATACACAACTAACATAACTGTGATGTGATTATTTTTTTCTGAAAACCACGTCTAATGCTTATGCTTCAGAGTTTTATGGTGGAAGCTCAATAATTCATATACAACAGATGTAAAAAGATAAATGACTGCTAGGTAAACATAAATCTAACAGGTTTCATTTATAAGATTACACTAATTTACCATGTTTATTCTGTATTACATATGGAACAAGAAGAACCCACTGCCAGCTTACAAGCTGAATTTAGCTTTATCTGCCAATGCTCCACTTTTGTGACAAGATCTAAATGTGCCTGTGATAAGCTCCATCTTGTATAGTCAGGTGTTCCTCTTTGTCCCAGACTGGATGTGCTGCCCATTGCTTTGATAGTTTTGAACACATTGCCCTCCAGCTATCAGGGGAACACCAATATTGTATTGTCCCTTTCCAGGTGGGAGACATAAACCACACAGGCAAGTGGTTGTAGTAGTCCAAAAAAACAAAGGCTTTATAGTTTTTTTGCCTTAACCGGACAAAGCAGACTCAGAAAAAAACAATGGTGCCCAAAAAACAGACAAAAAAAGAACAACCACTTGTCAACCACCCCTCAGACTTTTTTACTGTTCCAGTGTCTGCTTTATTTCACAGTGGCAGATGTTGCTCCTCTGCCCGGGTTTATCCACAACACTCTGAACAGCCCCGTTTGCATGGCTTTTTAGGACACACTGCCTCGGTGGTAATTTTGTATAATATTGTATATTACAATATCCCGAATGAGGCATATTACCTGCATTGTGAGGGAGCGTCAGTTATGGCACTACGGCCATGTGGTACAATTCCCCAATGGGTGATTTGGCTTGCAGGATCCTCATTGTTGAGGTTGAGTGGCTGGACCAGGCCAAAGGGATACCCACGTAACACCTGGCTGCAGCAGGGTGGGACTGGACCTCATATCTGCCTGGTGGGTTGCCAACCAGAATCCCGAGCTGTTTCATCATGGGTGTGGCAGTGCTGTACCAGTGCATGCTCCCCAACCTGAACTGACCTGATTACAATATTATTAAAAACAATATCTTCTGTTTATGGGCCTTGTATGACACAAGCCTGCATTGGTTTAGCTCCCTGCTGGTTCATTTGGGTATTTATAATCTTTGACATAATATATTAATCATTCCAATATCTGATTAAAGGAGGCAATAAACCTTTTTATTTCTGTCAGCCATTGTTCTGTTTTTTTTTTTTTTCTTTTTTATCCAGTCAGTCCCAGTGAGCTCCTGTAGAAATAAGCAAGATCAACATGAAGTACTGAAAAGGCTCTGAATTGTTGAGGGTCTGGAAGCATCATTCAAACAATTAAGACAAGAACAGATTGGCAAATGGGGGATCAATCTCTTTAACTTTACATCGACGGACAGGATGAACATACTTCTGCATACACTTACACCAAACCAATGACCACTTGCTAACTGAACTTTCATACTTATGGCATGTGCAAGAAAACCAAAGCTGGACAAAATTCTAATGGACACAGGACGATTCAACAAGCTTAAAAAAGACAAGAGCTCAAGAGGACATGTAACCTAAGATCAGGCAAATGTGCGACAGCAATGCACTAGTTATTAGGTCACCCAGAAGAAAAGATACTACTTGAAATGCTATTTCAAAAAGAATTATACGCAGCTGAATTTCCTTTATAGTATTGCTTAAATTAACAGTCCCCCTTACTGTGGCCATAACCTTCATTTGAATGACATTTAAACTTCAGATAACACATACTTGAGACAATAATATCTTGCTGAATACTGTAAATGATGTCCATTTCAATTGGCACTGTACTCATAACAGAAATAGACTCGCCTCAGCTATTCCCACATGTCTTCTCTTGCATTCTCAGACACCCACTATTTCTTTTTGGCACACCTAAGCAGATGATGAGGTACTACAGCAAACTTTATTCCTTCTTTGCATAAAGCGCTCACCCTGTGAGGGGTTCTTTGATGTGCAATCTGCAAACTCACAAGACCACAGTTTCTTTCCATTGTTCTGCCTTTACTGACATTAGCAGATCAAAAGTCACTAATACAAATGTCTGCTATTTCCAATGTGGGTTGTTTGTTTCATTTTCAGAGCAATTGTGAATGATCTCTGTGTAAGAATTAAAAGCATCTAAGGGCCAACACACAGAAAGTATTAAGAACAAATTGACAGTTTTCATTTGAAAAATTCAATTATTTTGTATTTGAAGAAAAACATTTTAACATTGGAATCAGTTGATGTACTCATTTAGTCAAAAAGAAAAAAAAAATGAAAAAATTCTTTCTAAGTGCTCTTAATTTAATTTACACTGATGACCACAAATATTTATACTACATTTAGAATTTAGAAGCCTTTATTGTCATTATACCACATTTAACAAAATTATAGAGCAGCTACTCCTTTCAGATGCGATGAAAAAAAGAATCGAACATTTATAAAAGTAACAGTAAAGTATTATATTTAAAAACTGCTAAATAAACAGAACATAAATAATACTAATAAATAGGTGCTAATTACTAGGCAGAGAAATTTGGAATTACAAAACAAGAATATTACTGATCATGCAGGTACAACAATTCAATTACCAATGATACGAATATTACACAAAGAATACTAATATATACTAAAAGATATTGCGCAAAGGACAAATAGAACAATATTGCAGTAGGCTGTGATTATTGCACAATGAATTACCATTAATTTGAAATATTACACAAAGAATAATAATAATGTATACATTGCACATAGGACAGATAGAGCAAATATTGTACTTGACTACAATTATTTCAGAGAGGATCTTTTAGGTTGTGAGTCCGTGACTACTTTGATAACAAAGGAAAGTTTTTTCCATAAAACTGCCTCCTCTTTGTAGCAGAACCGGCTCAGCCATGAACCTGTATCTTTCCTCTCTTTCATTTAACCTCCAGACTGTCTTTCTCTTCTCTTCTCTGTCCTAATCCTATTTGCTTTCATGGGTGTCGGTGCCTAAGTACACTAAATAGGAAAGTGGTGAAACTGCAATGTTTGCACATGTACATAAGCTCTGACAATTCTCCCATCAACACCCCAGGGCCAGAGCCGGCCCTAGACAATTTCAGGCCCGAAGCAAACTGATACCAAGGGCCCCATGACCCCTGCAGCTAGGGGGTCTGGGGCAGAGTCCCGGCCGCCAAGCGATTTCCTACATTCTGAGCTGCAGAAATGCGTTTTCCCAGCATCTACAACTATCACTTTTTGACGATTTCCGTTTGACACTGACAACAGTAACCGTAACACACTGACAGGAGCCAAATTTGCAGGCTGTCAGTGCAGACTGTCGTACAAGGCCCTGAGTGAAGGGTATGAGTGATGGAGGTCGGAGTGGGCCCGCATAAATGTCTTTAGTGACGATACATTAACAGATAAAGATACATTTTAGCCAGATTTTGCAGTTTCCACCAGGCAGCATGTGGAGGTAAATAGCTAGGCCAAGCACCTTTTTTTTGCTTTTTATATTTTTTATATATTTTTTTTATATTATGAAGATGAGATCCACATTATTTTGTTTTTACATTTTTATTCGGTTTTAAAGCTTGTTTTCATACTTTCGAGATATTCAGATTTCCATATAAAATAACTTACCAGCAGATATTGAAATCTATTTCACACAAAAGACACTTTTCGAACCTTGGCACTGGCAAACTCATGAATAAGTTCCGAATAATCAAGAGATTCGACTATCTCTTGCTCAATTGAAATCAATGCCAGACTATTCAGATGTTCATAGCTCATGGAGCTTCGCAAGTAATTTTTGATAAGCATTAGTTTTGAAAAACTCCTCTCCGCCGAAGATACCGTTATAGGCACAGTCAATGCTATTCTGAGAGCCACAGCAACATTAGGCATGGCAGTTGCTAACTCGTTCTCATACAGATATTCCAGTGCTTGCATGGCCGTTGAGTTGCTAGGAACTAAATTGGCAAAAATGCGAATTTCACTGCATAGTGCGTGTCTGATCAATGTCTGATTCATTATTCTTTGAGTCAGTTAATGCAATTTTCAAGTCCATAGAGTATTTCATCAAGGTATTATCATCCATGGATGATATTAACTGATAATTGTGCAGAAATCCGAAACTGTCGAAATGCTGTTGATCAAACCTCTCATTAATGGACATAATTGCTTGATCCAGAAGGACAAGAAAGAATTCTGTGCGAAACTTTTCCTTTGGATCAGTTATTAACTCATCCCAGACTTCATAATCGAAATGGCGCTTTGTTCGTCTCCTGCGTAAACTGGTTACTGCAGGAAATGCGACATCCTCGGAAGGCATCTCCAATTCATTAGCGAGCCCTCTGGCTGTAGCTTCTGCTAATTCTAGTCCATTTTCTCTGTACGAAACCAAATAGTCAGAGACACTGTTGATGCCTTTGAGAGCAACATCATACTGCATATTTTCATTTTGCAACATTTTGCTGGCTACATTGATCTGTGAAAGAATGTCGTACCAAATCGCTAAGGAAACAAGAAATGGAAAAATTTTCAGCTGCTTGGCTAATGTAGCGGCTTCAGTTCTAGCCTTAGGATCTTTAGAATCTTCAGAAACATCTACCAAGTAGTCATACACAGAGCCTATTTGGAATCTGACAGCTTTAACACTCTCAATCCTGCATTCCCATCTAGTGTCACAAATGCGCTTCAGAGTGAAATTATTGATGTGCTTCTCCAGAATCTGCCAGTGTACTGTAGAAGCACTAAACAGTAAATAGATCTGATGTAACGTTCCAAAAAGCGACATGGCAGTGACGATTTAGCCATGTCTCCAACAAGCAAATTAAGGCTATGACAACCGCATGGGATGTAGAATGCTCGTGGATTTTTATCCAGTATTCGTTTTTGAACGCCACTGTGTTTGCCTTTCATATTGGAACCGTTATCATATCCCTGTCCTCTACAGTTACCTAGGTCCAATTTCAACTCCAAGAGCATCCGTAGGCATTGGTCTGTGAGATTGGAGCCAGTGCTATCATCATCGGCTAAGTACCCTACAAAATATTCTCGAACTTCCACTGAGGAGCCATCAATATGAACGATCTTTATTATCATCGTCATCTGCTCTTCATGGCTTATATCAGGAGTGCAGTCAAGAATGATTGAGAAATACTTGGCCTTATGAATATGGGAAATTATTTTCTCTAATGTAGCATTACCCATCAACTGAATTATTTCATTTTGCACGTTTTTTCCCAGATAATGATCGTGGATTTCATTGTCTGTAATCCTTTGAACATGCTCTTGCATGCACGGATCAAATTTGGCTAACAATTCCACTAACCCAAGAAAACTGCCATTATGCGGGGCAAATATACGATCGCTAGAACCTCGAAACGCCAGGTTTCTTTCACCCAGAAACTGAATAATAGCAATAATTCTTGTTAATACATTGCACCAATGCTCAATTTCTCTTAGCAGAAGTTCTTGTGCACGCTTATCAATGGTACATCCTGCCTTCAAGTGATTTTAAAGTTCCAACCAATCCTTAAAGGCACATATATGGTTGGCAGATATTTCGTGACTGCACATGTCTCGGGACAAATTTCTCCAATCACCGCAACCATCAGTAGTCAATTTGATCTGGATATCCGAGAATAACTTGCAGCAGAATAACTTGCAGCAGAAACAAAAAACTGCATTTTTGTTCTTTGAGTAAACAAGCCAGGGCCTGTCAACAAATTCCACATTTGGTAATTTTCGGGAATAAAAGGAATCAGAAGAATAGCGCCCATCATCATTCGTCGGATATTGAATCCCGATTTTGCAAAAGGGCCCCTTTTGGACTAGGAAGACACGTTCCTTGTCGGTGATTGCTGCACCCCACAAACCTGGATCTCCCCAACTGAAGGAATCGAGATCATTATCAGCCTTGTCGTGATCTTCATCTTTCTGGTTAGAAACCGAAACGGCTGGCAACGTTGCTGAACCTGACGAAAAACCCATGTCCATGTCATTCTTAACGTCATCGGCTTCTGACTCCTCGGAGTCGGATACAGGTTTGTGGGGCTTGGACGGCGTTGCGGTATCTTCAACTAATGGAAGTTCAGTCCTGGTGCTAGTGCTGCTGCTGCTGCTAGAGCTAACCGTTTTCGTTAGGAAACGTTACAAAGCGCCTTTTTGGGTAGCGAAGAATTCATCTTTCGCTGCTTTTTCGTTTTTTTTTTTTTTTACGTTTTTGAGCACCTGATTTATATTTCTTTGCCGGTGGAACTGAAGACATTTGGAATACAATAATTTCAAACTGTGGAAATTCGGCAAGGCCTAACTACTATCTACAAGACATTCTTTCTAACAAAATGGAAATATATTGATATGAAGGAAAGTGATGGCTTTACGAAGAGAAGGGCCCCTTTTATGCTCTGTCTAGAATGCAGTGCAGCGGAGTGGCCCTGACTGAAGCATAAGTGGCCGCCTACTGAGGACAGAGGCACAGATGAGCCGTGGAGGCAGCAACAGGCATGCGGGCCTGAGTGAAGCATAATGAAAATTGGAGTGCCGAGTGGAGATGTCCACGTGGAGTAATTAGTTGATGGAATATGTTGCCCGTGAATTATATATATAAATAAAATTAGTAATAGAGGTTGGAGTGAAGGAGTCTGTTGTTCCATTGGGCCCTCCGCAGCAGCATCGCATCACAGGAAAAAGCTGTGGGCCTGAAGCCTGTTCGCTTCGCCCTAAGGCCGGCTCTGCCAGGGCCACTCATCCACATTATCGCGTGCTATTCTTTGATAATGAACAAATAAGGTAGGTACTCCGTCAAACTAAAGTAAAAACCAGCATGGACAAGAACCTCAGTCCAGTATAGACCACTCAATATTTACCTACATATTTCTACTCTGTCTGAATTCACAGTATATTCCCAAACACTAGAAAAAGGCTAATCTTTTAATTTAATTTAATAACTCCACATCTAAAAAGACCAGAACGACTCTGTATTTCTCACTCTAGTTACTGTTATCCGGAAATCTTTTTAAAAACTGATTAGGAGAGGCAAACTCAGGTAAAATTCAGGCTTATCTGGAAACTTACCACTTAACATAAAGATGGATACAGAAAATGATCAACAATTTGGACTGTAATCTGGTCAGCTGGATCCATGATTACTAGCCAATCGAGCACACAGAGCTGAACAAATGGCTGTATGAGTTATTTTTCTGTTTTCGCAGTCTACATCCTTTTCTGTTTATTTTGTACATAAATGTTGACAAAACGTCACACAACAACAGGCATTTCTTAAAATTTGTGATGATGGACAACAATAACAATATATTTCTTGTACAGACCAAAATCACACATGGAACACCTCAATGGGCTTTAACATGCCTTGTTTTTTGACGCACCCTGCTCCAACCTTGGCTCTCTAAGAAGACAAGGTAAAACTCCCAAAAAAACCTTGTAGAAAAATGAATAGAAGAAATCTGGGGAAGGGCAATTCATAGAGAGACCCCCTTCCTGATAAGCTGGGCATGAAATGGCGTCAGAAAATAGGGTAAATACTACACATTAACCAGAAAACAAGTAATCCTGTTCACAGAGCTAGATGGCCAATCTGTTATTGACACCTCAGAAATACAGTACAATATTACAAAGTACAAAGCAAAATGCAAGAATAAATTATTCCACTCACTAAATACAGAACTATAACATATGAGGATACAGATTTGATAAAATACACCTAAAACAAAGAAGAAACTAATTAACATAAATGAAAAACAGCAATATCTGTCCATAAAGAAAGTCACAATCAGGAATTGAACACTCCTAACATATCATGTCATCATCCCTGCCCCTGAGAATCCTCATAGGTGGTGCAGTGGTAGTGCTGCTGCTTTGCAGTAAGGAGACTGTGGAAGATTGTGGGTTCACTTCCCGGTTGAGTACTGAGAAAAGCAGTATCTAAATGTAATGAATTATTATTATTATTAATATTATAGTCTGTCATGTAATTTTCTAAACCACTTCATCCAGACCTGGGTTACCCATCCCGGTTGGGGTGCAAGGCAGGAACAAACCCTGGACAGGGCACCAGTCCATTGCAGGACACACACACACACATCTACACACTCCAGTTTAGTGTTTCAAAAACCTGCATGTCTTTGGACAGTGGGGGGAAATTGGAGTGCCATGTAGACATGGGGAGAGCATGCAGACTCCACACAGAAAAGGCCCTGGATGTGAACCCTAAGCTCCTTACTACCATTACTACCATTGTGCCAACATGCCACATCTATATTATATTATATTATATTATATTATATTATATTATATTATATTATATTATATTATATTATATTATATTATATTATATCAGTAACAACAACATTTATTTATATAGCACATTTTCATACAAATAATGTAGCTCAAAGTGCTTTACATGATGAAGAAAAGAGAAAAAAAGACAAAGTAAGAATTAAAATAAGACAACACTAATTAACATAGAATAAGTGTAAGGTCCAATGGCCAGTGAGGACAGAAAAAACAAAAAAAAAACTCCAGACGGCTGGAGAAAAAAAAATCTGCAGGGGTTCCAGGCCATGAGACCGCCCAGTCCCTTCTGGGCATTCTACCTAACATAAATGAACAGTCCTCCTTGTATTTAGGGTTCTCATGGAAGGACTACACAATAACATGCAGTGAATACACTTGACTTATAGTTTTCATCCTCTTTCTCTGTACATTAAGAATTCGTTTGCTCAGAGGTTGATGCGCTTGCTGCTTCATGAGCAGCTCTTCTTTTCTCCACCCTAGTGGCCCGTTTCTTCTCTTCTTTCTTCAGCATCTTTTCACATTAAAACTGATTAAGTTAGTGTTTGTTTTGCAATTATTTAGTACGTTTTTCTTAATTTCTCACTTAAGCTGGCACTTAAGTCTTCAATCTGCCTCAAGAATGATTTAAGATATGAAGAGGTAGGGGCAGTGACGGCAAAGGTGGTACGGATGAGAACAGCGCCCATACGCATGCTCCACACGGATGCCCTGCTGGCTGCTGCCGAGAGTTGATTCTACAATAAAATAAAATAAAAATAAAAACAATAATAAAAATCGTCACCCCGAAAGCGGACAGTAAAGGTCACGTAGTATATGTGTACCAAATTTTAGGTCAATAGGTGTAAACGGTATGCGAGCTACAGGTGATTTAAAATCCTGGACAGACAAAAGGGCAGCCACAATAGCATATTATATTATACCAGTAACGGCGTACTGCACAATAATGTGCAGTGAATACACTTGACTTGAACATTCATAGTATTCATCCTCTTTCTCTGTATGTTTAGCATTCGTTTGCTCAGAGTTTTATGTGCTTGCTGCTTCCTGAGCAGCTCTTCTTTACTCCACCGTAGCGGCCCGCTGCTTCTCTTCATTTGTCGGCATCTTTTCTCGTTAAAACTGATTGTTAGTTTTTGTGTTGCAGTTACTTTTTTACGTTTTCTTTAATTTTTCACTTAATCTGGCACTTAAGTCTTCAGTCTGCCTCAATAATGATTAGCAAAAGTGGTAGGGAATGAGAACGGTGCCCATATGCATGAGCCGCACGGCCTCCCTGCTGCACGCTGCAGAGAGTTAGTTGACTCTACAATAAAATAAAATAAAAATAAAAAGAGTAATAAAATCATCACCCCGAAAGCGGATAGTAGAAGTCACGTAGTATGTGTGTACCAAATTTCAAGTCAATAGGTGAAACGGTTTGCGAGCTACAGGTGATTTAAAATCCTGGAAAGACAAATGAACAGCGTATTATAGAAGAAGATTATATTATATTATATTATATTATATTATATTATATTATATTATATTATATTATATTATATTATAGTTCAGTTCAACAAACTAGATATAGAGTAATTGAAATTAGCCTTGTTAGACATATTGTACTAAAAACATTAAGGAAATCTCCATTTCTGGATTAAAGATGGCTGAGCCTGAAGATTGAAACTGTATTAACAGGACCCAATTCTTAAGTCTGGGTTCTGTAATGGGTTAGTACAGTGACACAGTGGCTCCTTTCTCAAGGCTCAAAGTCCCATCCTGGTCACTTTCTATTTGCACATTGTTCCATATTTTGTATTTGTGTTTTTTCCTTCATTGTTTCTAATTTCATTCCCATATTCCAACAATGTGCAGGTTATTTCATCTGATGACTCTAAACTGGCCCTGTGTAATGTGCTGTGTAGTGACACCAAATCCTTGGCTGCTTCCTGCCTTGCACCGTGTGCACCACCATAGGCTACAGCCCCCCTGCAACTCTCTGCTGGAATGGACTGGTTTGCTCATGAATGGATGTTTAATGAAAAAATGTTGATGTATTTAAAGAAAGGCAATAGGGCTGGACTTCTTGAACAAATGATTTCATTGTGCCAGTTAATTTTTGCAGCTGAAACATACCATTTTATTACTCCAAAATCTAAAGCTGCAAAAGTAAATAAATGTCAGATTGAATTGGAATTGCAGCTTTTCAAAGAGCCCCATACTTATAAATAGATTGTGTCGGCCTTCCTCTCCTCTTTTATTTCAATGCTGTCCTGTGGAGGGGCTGCTGTTTCATGCTAGAGTGCTAAACATTAATCAGACTTAATAATCTTTAAAATAAATTGCTAAAACAGGGTTATGTATAATTCATGTTAAACCATTTTTGAATAAACATTAAATATTTACTTTGGAAGAACATTGTGCTTCTCTTGGAATTTTATTTGGCAGTCCAGTTACACTTTGGCTGTGATTTAAGTCACTGTGTAATACAAACTATTTCTTTAAAAATTTTCATGCAGTATCAGAATGTGAAAACAAACCAGTTTTTATTTTTTATAATACATTTCATAGTACGAACTTAAACTAGACCAATAGAAGTAAATAAGCAATTTACTCTGGTGCATGCGTCCACACCAGCCAGCCCACTAAAGACGCACATCATACATGCACTGGGTAGGAAAATTCACAGCAAGGGATTTCTGTAGGGAAGGTTTTAATATGAAACATTCCTTGCATGCTATTCTCAAACCTACTTAATCCAATTCTGGATCAATACTGGCAGCACTGAAAAATGAGAGAGACCAACCAGTAGGTTCATTTTTGCAGAACAACGCATGGATCTTTAATTTTCATTGTGAATTTAAAAATAATCTGGATGGAAATGTGCAAGAGTTGTATTTCAAGCAGTCTAAAGCTAATCCGTCATCATTGTTCTGCTGCATTGTCTTTACAAGATACAGTATGTCCAGTAGGAAGTACACAAGCACCATTTTGTCATTTTACATTTCTGAAATAAAAAAGTTAATTTTCCCAGTTGGAAAGCACAGTGCTATGTTTGAACAATTATATATTTCCTTCCTATAGATGCCATCCTTTCAAGGCACTTCAGAAGTATTTCAAATAAATAAATGAAGAATAGCAGGTGAAGGAAGTGTTTAAAATTATGTAAAGGATTAGGAGTATAGATCCATTATTACTGGGGGCACAAATGAAAACTTGTAAAGAGTAAATTTCACACAAACATTTGAAAGTTTTTCTTCACTTAAAGAAACAGAAACACCTGGGATAACTTACCAAGTAGTGTGGTAGACAACAGGGCTTTAGGGACCTTCAAATTTCAATGTGATGTTATGTTGCAAAAATTAGGCACATAGGACTTTTAAGCTTTGATTGGGCTCAATGGCCTGGCCTTGTTAAAACTGTTCAAAATGTTAAAAGGAGATGACCCAAGTGTATAACATAAGCAAAGCATATGCGCTCATTTATGCCTACTGTGGCTTCACTTGGGCACTTTTAAAGCATTTAATGTATGTAGTCACTGGAGTGCATTAATATGCTTTCTGTCAACAAGGATGATGTCACGTCTCTATTGTGACAATGATATTTTTGTGTTTCCAGTTTGCAGAGGTCAGATTCCTGCATCATAATTCACGTTTTTTGCTGTAAACAACCACAGAAGCTGCTATTCTTTGCTATTCAGTTATAGTGCAACCAGTTCTTCCCTCTGGCCATGACACTCTGCCCACTGCCATTTTAATAGCTTTTTCTTTTGCACAAGTCCATCCTTTCATTTAGTAGCCTTCTCTGCTTAACCCTTTACAAGATGTTCAGAGATTTCAGGCTGATGCTCAGCACATCTGCCTAGCCATTCAGTAACCCAGAGTCCTGAAGTTAAAGGTCTTCATTAGGACCATTGATGCCACACATACAATACAGCACTCCTGGAATCCAACACCACTACTGTGCATCTTGTCATTATCTACTGTCATTATCGCCAGAGGTCAGAAAATGGCTGTGACCTGCAGAAGCTGAGATGGATCGCTAGAATTACATATAAAAATAATCTGAGAATGCTCTTTGTCACAGCAAGGCTATAATACTGCTCAAAAATAATTATTCTGGACTTTTTATGGGGGCATAAAGCCTGTACATAGTGGAATCTTATTTTTTAAACTTTAAAACCATTGAGAGTAACATTTGTATAATTAAACAAAACACAAAATATACAGTATAAGGTACTGAAAACAGAGTATTAAAGCAGTTTATATAGTATTTCTATTTACATGTTATGTTTGTATATTTGCTATAAGGCAATATGAGCACTACATAAACAGGGTTCTAAACATATTAACATTTTATAAATGATATTATTGTTGAGTTGAACATTGGGTGGTGCAGTGATTAATATCCTGAGTTCAAATTTGTGTCATATGAGGGGTGGAAAGGTGTTACTGTATATTATTATTATATATAACTGGTAATTGAACTACACTCCCAAAGCATATAATTAGGAAGGGCTTATTAAACAAAGAAAAGTTATTTTGCTTCAGATATATACTAGAATGTCAGAAAGATTTAGACGAGATCAGGCCATTCAGCCCGGCAAAGCTCATTAGTCCTATCCACCTAAGTCCTCCAAAATAACATCAAGTCGAGTTTTGAAGGTCCCTAAAGTCCTACTGTCTACCACTCTGCTTGGTAAATTGTCAATGGGTCTTTGTATGACTAAAAACTTCAACTGATTGTGAGAAATTTATCCTTAATAAATTTCCAACTGTGTCTCTTGTTGAACTCATTTTAAAGTAACAGTCTTGGTCCACTGTACTAATTTCCTTCATAATTTTAAACACTTCAGTCATGTCACCTCCTCATTTGTTTTGGCTTAAACTGAAAAGATTCAGCTCTTTTAATGTTTTCTCAAAACTCATCCCCTGCAGTGCTGGAATCAACCTAGTTGTTCTTCTCTGGACGTTTTACAGAGCTGCTGTCTTTTTTGTAGCTTGGAGACCTAAACTGTACAAAGTACTCCAGATGAGGCCTTACCAGGTCAGCTCAGGTGGGGGAGCATGTACTGGTACAGCATGTTGCCACACAAAAAAACCCACAACAAAACAGCTAAGGATCCTGGTTCGGAACCCCCAAGGCATTGACACAGTCCAGTCCCACCCTCCGGAAATGACCATCTATCTGCCACAGCCAGGTGTTATGTTGGTGTCCCTTTGGCTTTGTTTAGCCACTCAGGCCCCCAACAATGAGGACCCTGTGAACCAGATCACCCTTGGGGAATTGCACCACATAGCCGTAGTGCCATAAATGATGCTTCCTCACAGCTAATGTGTCTCATTTGGGACTCCGTGAGCGAACCTCTCGTTCAACACAAAGTCAAACCAGCAGTATCCAAGGATTCCACGAAGAGACACAGTATGGAAGGAGTCCAGTCTTCGTCTCAAGTCACTGGATAGTGTCCATGTCTCGCTACCATATAGCAAAACAGGAAGCACTAGGGTTCTAAAGACTTGAATCTTTGTCCTTTTGAACAGATAGCGGGAGCACCACACACCCATTTCCAGTGACCTCATGACCCCCCCCCCGCCCCATGCTCTCCCAGTCCGTCTATTGACTTCATGAATATCGGTGCCAAGGAAAGTAAACCTCTTGGCAAGGTCAACACTCTCTCTGCAAACAGACACACTGCTGATGGCTGTGCCCAAGAGGTCATTAAACACCTAGATCTTGGTTTTTATCCAGGACACTCGCAAGCTCAGACACTCAGACTCTTCGCTCAGTCTCTCAAGAGCCCCAACCAGAGCCTCCTTTGACTCTGCAAAGATCACAGCATCATCAGCAAAGTCAAGATCTGTGAATCTTTCTTCACCAACAGATGCCCCACAGCTGCTGAACCCCACAACTCTGCCCAACACCCAGTCCATGCAAGCACTGAAGAGAGTAGGAGCAAGAACACACCCCTGGCGAACCCCAGAATCAACTGGGAAAAACACAGAGGTTCTCCCTCCACTCTGCACAGCACTCACAGTACCAGTGTACAGACCAGCCATGACATCCAGCAACTTTGCGGGGATCCTGCGAAGTCTCAGGATGTCCCACAAGGCAGCTCGATCTAATGAGTCAAACGCTTCATGAAAATCAACAAAGTCTGCAAAGAAACTCTGCATTTGCACTCAATGAGAACCCTCAGCGCTAGGATAAAGTTGATGGTAGACTTCTTTGGCATAAAGCCAGATTGCTGGTAGGTGAGCAACTGATCACGGATCCTATTGAGGATGACCCTAGCGAAGACCTTACCCGGGACTGAGAGCAATGTTATCTCCCTCTGGTTGCTGCAGTCCTTTCCAGATAGGGACGACAAGTCTCATTTTCCAGTCAGTTGGGATGATACCCATCTCTCAAATGGAAGCAAAGGTTGCTTGTAATGACAGAAGGACAGGGACAGCCTTATGACCAGCCTGGAAAAGTTCACCCCGGATACCACAGATCCCTGCAGCCTTCCCTACCCTCTGCTGGTTCACCACCTGTGCAATCTGAGTGACACTGGGTGATTCACAACTAATTGGAATATCAGCCTCAAGAACCGTGGACACAGAGATGTCCAACGTCCTAGCTGGAGGATCAACTTTAAAAAGCTGCTCAAAGTAGCCAGCCCAGCAAGTCACAACTGCAGTGACATCCATAAGGACCGTTCCATCACCTGTGACTCTCCAAGGATCAGATTCAGATGAGCATAATATTCGATTCCTCTGTAAGCAGAACGTGGATCACCAGACCATAGATGGTGTGTCACTTGCTCACAGATTCCGCTAAACAAATGCCTTCTTATCTGCCCTCAGAACCCTCACAGCCATCCTTCTCAGTTCTTGGTACAGACCAGGGTTGCCATCAAGCCCTGCACTGAGGTTCCTCTCGATGATATTCAGGGTGACCTGCAAGATGAAACACTTCCTTTTAGGGAACACCGGCAACACCGACACAACCCTTAGCAACCTTCAGAATCTTGTCACGGAAGGTTTCCCACATCACATTAGGAGCGGCAGTCATGTCCAAACCTGCACGTTCCTCAAACGAACTGTGTGCAAACGCATTAGAAAAAACCTGACCTTGGTGTCTGGCTCAGTCTAGTGTCTTATAGTAGATGGAAGCCTTCTGGACCGAAGCTGGATCTTCAGAGTAGCAACAACAAGTCTGTTGTCAGAAATCATGAAATGGGCACATCTGTAGACCCTGCAGTTCTGTAGGAGCCTCCAGCATCTGCCTACGAGAATGTGACCAATCTCCTTCACTGCACCACCTGTATTGGGAGTACAAAGTCCAATGATGTGGCTCAGTGCGCTGGAACCACGATCCAGTGATCCCCAGCCCATGACCTTTTGCAAAGTCAAGGAACATGGAGTCACTTTCACCACAATCGCCAGACCCATGGGAACTGACACAATCCTCATAGCCGGCCCTGTCAGAGCCAGTGGTCACATTGAAGTCACCCATGACCAGAGGAGTCTCACCTCATGGGCAACCATCAACCACCGAGTGAAGTCAGAGCATACACTGAGACAATAAACAAGGCACCCAGAGAGTGCCTTAATCTGAGTCTCATAATACGCTCATTCAAAGGAGTGATGTCGGACACCATCATAAAGGGTGAATCCTCCAAAGCAATAGCTACCCCCTAAATATGACAGCCATCAGAGTGACCAGACCAATAACAGGTATACCCACCTACAGAGATCTGGCCAGTTCCAGGTCTGCGCACCTCAGAGAGTGCTGCCACTGAAATGCTGAGATTACAAAGCTCCTCTGACATCAGAGGAAGATGATCAACATGCCAGAAAGACGAGACATTCCACACGCCTACCCTGATTGGCCGCCGTGCAGTGGACAACACCTCAGAGCCACACCAGTTCCAATCCCCAACAAGACTGACATTATTGGCTCTCTGGCAGTTTCTACTGTTCTGGGGATGAGGCTCCCGTTCCCCCCCCCCCCCCCCCCCCCCCCCCCCCCCCCAAATAATGCGAGCAGCCTTTCTTAGGGCAGCTGCAGCAGAGCTACTCCTGCAAAGAACAGAAAGGAGCCCTGTCTGCCATTTCAGAGCTGTGTGAAGTTTTTACAGTGGCTGGAGTGCTAATCCTGCCACCAACCCCCAAGTTTTCCCTACAAGTTGGAGAACCACTTGCAGGGCTGGATTAAATTTATGTCATACCCAGGACATCTTACCAGTGCATTGTAAAGCTTGAGCATAACCACCATTGACTTGTACTCTCGTGCTATATAACCTATTCCTTTAGCCTCCTTTAATGGCTACAGAACACTGCCTGAAGTTTGAAGCTGATGAGTCCAATATGACTCCTAATCCTTCTCAAAGGTGTACTTTCAATTTTCAGACTTCCCACTGTCTCTTCAAAGCTGACATTTTTACTTCACATGTGTAATACTTTACATTTAATATACTGTAGATTTATAAGTAACATATACTGCATCTCTATATATAGATAGTACATATATACAGTACATTTAGCTACACTTAGGACACAAAGGTGTTGTCATCTAAGTTTTGGGATCCCTATCTCCCATTTTTGCACCATTTACAGATATGGATTTTTTACGCACCTCTGAATATACAGTATTTTTGTTATGATGGTGATGTCACAGCCATCTTGTTGTTTTGTTCTACACTGCTATTTTCTGCTAGTTTTGCATTGCCATAGCCATATTATTTATTGCTCGTAATATCCATTGCTAATCTTGTGATGAGATGTTTTAGTTGCATATGACTTCATCATGCACGCCCTATTTAAGATTTGAACATACCAAGGACTTTATCTGTGTATTAGATTCAATTTAAAATTAATAGCATATGTCTTTTGTCTGTTAAGTTAGGGGAAAACACATCTAGATGGTGTCAGTGCTGGCTCCAGGTTTCTTTTCTTGGCGGGGTATGGCATGGGAACAGTATCTAGGTGTCGAAGATTAATAAAAACACCAGTTAAGTACAGAAAACGTGGTAAAACATAATCCAAAATGCTACATACTGTTGTGCCAAAGTGTGAAAAAGAAATACATGTCTTACTGTTTGTTTCTATAGATCTTAGGAGTGCTTTTCTTCATTGAATTAAATTCTGTACATGGGAGATAGTGACAGTGTTAACCTTTACAGTAATTTGGAGACATGTTTTGAAAATGGACCATTCTTTGTGTATATCTGTGTTAATTTTTAGAATTAGCTTGTCTAAAACTTCTTAGCTCGTCATGATTAGGTTCTCCATGTGTGAGGGATACAATTATTTGAGTTGTCTGGATTGTGAAGCAGCCTCTGTGCAGAAGCTGCATTGATACCAACATGTTTTCCTGGTTGCTTTGAACAGAAGAAATTTGCACAGTACAGAATGGATGGCAGTGAAATGCTTGCTTGGACACAACTAACTCAGACTTTCTTGTCTGCACTGCACAGAATAAACTCCAGTGAGTCAGAATTAATTTGAACGAACTTTTCTTGCAATGGATAGAATAATAAGGAACTTATTTTTTCTTTCATATCTACATTATGGCTACTTGTAATATACAGAACAAGAACCAACTTACAACAGCAAACTACAGATAAATCTTAAATTTATCCTGCAGATTTCTGATGGTGGAAGAAAACCAAAGTACTTGTAGAAATCTTACAGACCAAGGAAGAACACAACACTTTACACAGATGTTGACCAGACTGGAATCTGAATAGAGGAGTCTGAAGCTGTGAGGCAGCATTATTAACTACTGCAACTAATATATTACATACTATACATCATTCACTGATTAACATTTTAAAAATATTCAGATTTTATTATACACTACATTTTCAGATTACATAAAAATAGCTGTTGCTTTGGACTGCGGTCCTATCTAGGAGTGGCTTTTATCATAGAACCCTATGCTCTGTGGTCATTCACAATATTATAAAAAAGGGAAGTTTTTGCAAATGGTTGGGATGGGTGGATAGGTAAAAATAATTGTGTATATGTGTGTTAGAAATATTAAACATAAAACACACAAAAGATCATCTCAAATTCAAGAAACATTCCTATAGCTCAGTAAGTTACTTATTCGAAGGAGTTGAAAAGCCACAGGAGCATCAAGACCACTAGCTCATTTTGTTTCCTTATGACCAGTACATTCAAGTGGAAGACTGGTGATCCAAAAAAAGGTTTATCAGTGAAGAATGTCCAGGGCAAAGGCTATGTAGCACATTAGAAAAAAAAACTGACCCTGATATCCAAAATTTATTAATACAATGGCTATAAAAAGCATTCACCCCCTTGGAAGTTTTCATATTTCATTGTTGTACAACATTGGTTTTAGAAGTCACATAATTAGTTCAATGGAGATCACCTGTCTGTAGTCAAGAGGTTTCATTTGATTGTAGTATAAATTTAACTGGAAAGTCTATCTTGTGGTGGGTCAGTATTGTGGCCAAATTACACAATGGAGACAACAGGACACTGCATGCAACACAGTAAAAAGGTAAATGAAAAGCATAAGTCATGGAATGGAGACAAGGAAATATCCAAGTTTAGTGACTATCCCTTGGAGTCCAGTTAAATCAATCATTAAGAAGTGGAAAGAGTGCAGCAGGGCTGTAAATCTGCCTAGAGCAATCCATCCACAAAAACTGAGTGATCAAGCATGAATTAAACTGATAAGGGAGACCATCAAAAAACCTCTGAAAATTCTGAAGGAGCTACAAACTATAGTGGATAGCCATGGAGAGACAGCAGCTTCATGGGGGAGTTTCTCAATGTTATCGTCCAAAAGAAAATAAAATAGCCTGGGTAGGCAAACTAGGGCTATTCTCTTGGTGGGATGTACTGAATAGGATGGAGCTTTGTCCTGCCATCAGCTCAATTCAACAATAGATGCCCTCCTCCAGGAAGCCCGGGCTTTATAGGGCTCTTGATCGGAATGGGTGAAGTCAGTTGCCCTCATGGGGCATCTTCTTGGAGCTGTGCAGAAAAAGGGAAGTGACACGGATAGTGTTTGCACCCCCAATAGTCCTGGGTGGTATGACAAGCCTCTGATGAACCTGAAAATTGGTCCCCTGATGTGCATGTGTGATAATACTTATAAGTTTTATTCCATTATGGCAGTTGTCGTCTGTGCTAGCAAAGCCAGACAGAAGAATTCACCCTGATGCACTGTGTAAATGAAGGGTCAAAGATAAAGATGCAGATGTATTAAACTTTCTTGCAGTAGTGAAACCAAGGGAAAGGAGGTAGTGCAAAGTCTTACTTTGTTTAATTTTCATGAAGATGTCCAGCCAGTTTTAAGGTAATAGAAATGCTAATACATTAAAAGATAGCATTGATCAGTGATGTCTGTGTTTATCTTTGCTAGTGCACATAAAAGCAGCTTAATACATAAATGTCTGCTGTGGTGATTTCCACCTTTGGGATTATTCAGTTTTTGCGTGTTTTTAATCTGCACGATGTTGTCAGCCATTTTCTCACACTTAGCTATGAACACAAGCCTGACGCAGGTAACATTAGTTTGCATTAAGATGTGAGGTGACAGGCTAAAGTATGAGTTGCAAAAGTGTCTATTGTTTTTGTTAATTCAAATATGCTAATTTCTTTCTAAGGTTACTCATAAAGGTTACTCAACAGCATTTCAATGAACTATTTGAAGAAGGCAGAGATAACATCCACTGATGGTATTACATGATGTCAGACACCCAGTGGAAACCAAACAGGTAACACCTATGGATTACTAGGGTTCAAAGGGTCAGAGCTATTGGAGAGGCTGTAGAGTGAAAGGACCACCACAACACTTCCTTGATTACAGTGAAATAGGAAAATATTCACCTAACAGTGCACATCACCTGTAGGAGGACATTGAAAGAGGTTCATTTTAGCCTTGTTTTAAAAATTGTGACAAACTATTTTGTCAGACAGCGACAAACCAGTGATTGATACTTTGTCTTTTGGTGACTAGTGAAAGGTGAATGCACATATTTGGCCTCTACGTGATGTGACCATGGTCTTGAGGTACACAGGATAAGATCATCTGTTGATCCAGTAAGCTAACATCAGAGTTTCAGTCTGATGAAGGTACCAATTGTTAGATAGTGCTGGAAGATTGGGGTGTTAAAAAGGGGGAAAAACTGTGAACATAATTCATCATTTTAAATCAAGCAGGTTGTTATATAATGGGTAAGATGAAAGAGTCTGATTGTTCAGCCTAGGCGTCCTACCACTTGAGAGGTAACCAGTGCTGGCAGTGCTGAATGTGCTAGTGGAGGGAAAGGAGGAGCAGTAGGATGACACAGAAGTGGAACAAAAGCTTTATTGCCAGATTCGTAACCAGAGGTGAGTAAGATATTTATGTACAAGTTAGTTTATAGCTTTGGTTTGTGTCTTCTTCCCCATGGACTTTATCCTTTGATGTATGCTTCATATCATCATTTACATAAAAATGACAAGTCACAAAAAATCCCTAAATACAGTATCAACAGAATACAGAAAAGTGGAAATGTACGTGTTGCCACATATTGCAAATACAACTGGTGATTGCACACCTCCTAAATTGTTTCCTTTGTTGTAAGCATTGTCCTCCACCTGTTATGTCTCAGCCAGAGTTCCTCCCCTGGTTGGTTTTCAACTTTTTATGTTCTTTTTGTTCAGTTAGAGTCATTGAGATACATTAATGTTACTTTTGTTTATTGTCTGCTTTGTTTTCTGTTCCAAGTATTTTTTGAGGAGTCCACCAAGAGAAAGGGCCACCTGCGAGTTACCGCTAGGAACTGTCCTCTGCCCTATAAATCTGGAGAATCTCCCACAGTTATTTATTATTTTTAATATATTCTTTATCAGTATGCTGCTGCTGGAGTATGTGAATTTCCCCTTGGGATTAATAAAGTATCTATCTATCTATCTATCTATCTATCTATCTATCTATCTATCTATCTATCTATCTATCTATCTATCTATCTATCTATCTATCTATCTATCTATCTATCTATCTATCTATCTATCTATCTATCTTGTTCCTGGTGGTTCATTTTGAATGCAATTGGGGGTTTTGGTGAATTATTGAGGTTCTACTGTACTTATTGTGAATTACTGGTTAGTCGACCTGTTTGCTCTGTCTTTTCTTGTATTCTTGTTTTGGAACTTTGCTTGCCTTAGACTGCCTTATTGTTTTGGGCAACTATGTATTGCTTTTTTGTACTCTATGGAGCTTAATTCTTGTTCAAGAGCATTTTTGTGAGAATAATCTTTTTCATTTTACAAAGATTTTACAGTACATGACCCTTTTTGGGGTGGCATGGTGGCGCAGTGGCGCTGCTGCCTCGCAGTTGGGAGACCTGGGGACCTGGGTTCACTTCTCAGGTCCTCCCTGCGTGGAGTTTGCATGTTCTCCCCGTGTCTGCGTGGGTTTCCTCCGGGCACTCCGGTTTCCTCCCACAGTCCAAAGACATGCAGGTTAGGTGGATTGGCGATTCTAAATTGACCCTAGTGTGTGCTTGGTGTTTGTGTGTGTCCTGCGGTGGGTTGGCAACCTGCATGGGATTGGTTCGTGCCCTGTGTTGGCTGGGATTGGCTCCAGCAGACCCCCGTGACACTGTGTTCGGATTCAGTGGGTTGGATAATGGATGGATGGATGACCCTTTTTGTATTAAGCTTGGGTTTTTGAAGGGATTTCCCCCTCTAGTGGGCATCTCTGAAAGTGTTTTTTGGGACTTATGTGCTTTGGGACTCCCTCTCATAACACCATCCACCATTACTGAAAACAGCCAGGTCAAATGTCTGGCTAAAGTCTTAGTCAAAGGTTATGGGAAGACCTAGAAGGCCCTGTTGTTTGAATCAGGGAATATGGAATCCAAAAGAGAAGTGTTATTTGCACTTTTAAAGCAGTCACTTTATTGCAGATTGGATGTTTGGAGTTTTGTGGATGGATTTAATCAGTTCCTTTTTATTGAAAATCAGTTATGATTCATTTGTTTTTGTCCTTCTTATTGTTGCCTGGAATTTTTATGACATCAACAACATTTCACCACAATTTCCATATTTTCAGCCATTCTTTCTGTTTGCATATTGGAGATATCACTTTTTATTTGAATTAGAATTCTTTTTCAAGACACAGTAATGATATAATCTTAATTTTCATAAAAGATACTGCAAATTGTTCCTGTTTTACTTTTTCTGGGGACTGCCACAGTTATCCCCAGTGTTCCGTATGTAACACATTATCAGTCAGGACGTCTGCTGGAGTGGAGAATAAAAGTAATTGCCCATTTGAACTCTAAGTGCTTACATGGCTAAAATCATTCTTTTTAAAATTTGGTGCAGAAATGTTTTGAACCCTATTTATTTTTCAGTATTTGTATCTCTTTTTTTAATTTCTTCCTCATTTTCATTAACTTCCTTAAGGCTTATAAAGAACTCACCTTGAAATGTATTTGTTCAATAAAGTAATTTGTTAGGATTATTGAAATTTAAAAAAATAGTTTAGTGTTGAGTTACTTCCCGTATTCTTTAAGATTTCTAAAAAAGTCAACTACCACACAATGCATTTCCTGTGCACCCCAGTAGGGGTTGCTGCGCAGCTCTGTACATTATTACATAAATGTATTGTTACAAATGAAATGGAAATTTTTTTTTGTTTCATTTGGATATTATGTGATGATAACATCAATCCAGCTTGAATTTCAACCGCTGTGGCACCATGTGTTGCTAGACAGTGTGTCTACACTTGGATGCATGTGACATCATGATGGCTGTCTTATTTAAGGCTGACCTGCATGGTCTGTCATTGACAGCATTTACATGAGCTTCAAATGACAGAAGTCCAATTTCTAAAATGCCATGCAAACCCTTATTCCGAATAGAGAAATTGGATTGCAGACTTCTGAGAAACCTGATTATCAGAGGTAGATTTCTCCAAAGATAGTCAAATTGTGTGTCCATTTAAACCTTTAATCAAGGAATTGTTAAAGATTTTGTAGTCTCGGCATGTCTGCTGCACTCTGTTCACCTGCACATGTATTTGCTTTGCACATTGTCACACACGCACATCGGAGGACTCCTCCTTGGGCTTAGTTCAGGTGTTCAATACCCCACCAAGACGAGAGGGGGGCTGCCACTAACCTTATTTTCTTGTTCTTCTTCACTCACAGTGCCGAGAAACCACTCAATAAAGACAACTAGTTCCTGCCCCTTCTGGTTCAGTGGCCAAAAAACCTGGAAGTCCCAGGAGACAGCATCTGATGAAGACCAGAGCCTACCACAGGATGGAGGACTGTCTCAGCAACGCACAAATATTTTTGGGCAATTGCTTTATTCCATCTCCTGGCTAAAATAATTTGTCTCAATATTTCAGAAATTGCTAAACTTGTATTGAGAAGCTGAATGTACAGTGCTAAACTCTGTAGGGTAACACGTTAACGGTAATATGTGTTAAGTAGTCTGATTACTTTTTAAAGCAATTAGTAACCTAACTCAATTCTTATTTTATTGAAGTAAAAATACCTGTATTATTATTATTATTATTATTATTCCAGGAGCACTGAGTGTAAGGTAAGAAGCACATGCACTGGCTACTTTACAGGGCTCAATCACACACCCAAGCAGAAAAGAGTGTTCTGAATGCAATCTGGTAACAGAAACCTATAAACAGTGTCAGTATAACTAAACATAACGATAAAATGCAAGAAAATGATCACAGACATCAGGCTTATTGTTGAGTTCATAGAGGCTGATGATAACATTTAACTCCTTTTTACACATTTTAATGATGTGAGAGCAGAGAAGAACTCCAGAAGATTACTTGTGAATTATTGAGGAGGCAGATTTCTGGTTTAATTGGGTTATTCACCTAAACCTAATTATGTGTGTGTGTGTGAACACACTGATTGTTTATTAAGAAAAAAACTTTTGTTGGTCTGAGAATTGTTGGTCTCTAATGATTACTTTTTAAAGCTTTTGGCCTAGTTTTCTAGTGGTAGTAGGGCGTTTGTCTGTGGTGACTTTGCATGTACTGAGTTTTCTTGTGGAGAAAACAGTGTCGCCTGTATAGACACTGTTCAAATACTGGTCACTGTGAAAAGTAGTGCATACAATAAGTACTGGCAATACTATCAGTAGAGTCTCTACAGTGTTTGCCATAGAGCTCATTATGAAATGTGTTGTGGAAACGAAGAATAATAATACTATCTTGTTCCCGACCCATTACGTAATGCCGTAATGCCTTCCTTGAAACACACTATAAGCCTTGATTATATATTGTATGGAATAAAAGAAAGTGTCTGTGCTCCCTAATGGTGTTTGAACTCAGAAGTTGAACATGTGATGGCAAGTCTAACCTCCAAGTTACTCTTTGTGACTTTGTGGGACCTGAATCAAAATGCTGTGGTAAGCATATGACACTCCACTAAGGAGCAGTTCAAAGCCTTGATGTTGATCAACAAGAATGTACAGTATAAAGTTAATTGTTTCCATCCAAGAACTCAGATTACATTATTTTCCTCAAGTGTGGAAAGCTGTTGGAATGTAAATCAAGGGCTTACAGGTCAATCCCCACTGCAGACTTATTTCATGACCCTGAGTGAGTCACTTCCAGCACACACATTGCAGAAACATCAGGAGACATGCAGTTTGTACATTGCCATGAATGAGATAAATCAATGAAAGCCTTAACATCAAAACACCATCTTGAATGTCTCTAGTTTGCACTCTTGATCTGGGGGGAAATATCCACTCCTTGGTACTGATTAAGTGGTTCTGAAACGTTATTGGGTTGCATTAGATGGGCTCATTGAATCCTGTGTTGTAAAGAGTATTGGCATAGTCATCACTCTCCTGGTACCTGTAGAATTTCCTAAAGTCAGTTTAATATTTAAAACAGTTATATCTGGTGTGTTGAAGAGTATATTTTGACAGAGCCCCGTCAGGAAAACCAGACAGGATGGCACTAACAGGGAGAGCAACAAATAATATGTTGATTTTTAACTAAGCAGTATTTACTTCTTCACATTTCCAGTGTTGCAGTTTAGGTAGGTCATGTAAATAAAGGTGAAATGTTTCTCTTTTTGTGGTTTTAGTCACTTCTCTCCAAATCAGCTTCTCGTTTTTAGAATAGTCAAAACTCAGCCCAATCTACAATAACTAAGGAGCTAACAAGAACAGGGAAAATTGAAGGGGAAACTCCGTTGTAGAGTCTTTAAGCCTGCCTGATGTCAACAGGAAGAGTCTGCTTGTGGCTTTTTAAAGGGCAAACATGAAAAAGAAACCTGGAAGATTACACAAAAGTGATACAGTCCTGTACAAACGCAACTGATAAAAAACATATTGCAGTCATATTTCATTGGCATGGAGGGGATACAGAGGTGGTACAATGCTATAAGTTCTTGGGGGTCCACATCAATGACAGGCTGTCACTGGTCTCATAACACAGAGGTCCTATATGAGAAAGGGCAAAACACATTCATTTTTTCTTAGGAGGCAGAAGTTTTTTAAAGTTGGTTGTGACATCCATTGCATATAACACAAATCTGTGATGGCCAGTTCGATTCTCTGGGATGTAGGCCAGTAGCATCACTTCAAGAGAGGCCTACCAAATCAACAAGGTTATTCAGAAGACAGGCTTAGTCATGGGACACACTCTGTACCTCCTGGAGGTAGTGGCAAAGGACAGAATTAAAACAAGACTGAATGCCATTATGAACAATTCTGCACATCCTCTCTCTGACACACGAACACTGAGGTCTTTCAGTCAACAAATTATTCAGCAGAAGTGTTTCAAGAAATATTACTCAGGCTCCTACAACAACAATACACCTTTACAATGTCTCAATATGACAGGAACTGCTTCTTTTATCTTTAGCCAAGCCAGAAATGGTCTTACTTTTTAGTTATTCTGGTGTGTATTTCAAGGAGCTTGTTGTTGTTATCATAGTTATTTATTTATTGAGCTTCTGTAAAAGCCAAATTTCCCCCTTAAAACAAATAAAAAATTTTGGGAATTTTTAAATTAAACAAGAGAATGATTACATCTGCTTCGTATTACACTTTTCAGAATTTATCAATGACACTGTAGAATACCCCCTGGGGACAAATAAAGTTGGAATCTTCAAAATCTGAACAATGATACCCCTGTACTGTATCTAGTCAGTCCATACCAAACTCGACACGATCTTGGATTGTACAAAGTTCACCTCCTTGGAATTTCTCATGCTATATTTTGTTGCAGAAAATAAGAGAAGAAAGGAACAACTCATATGAAGTGGACAGTGATTTTGGCCACCTTACCAAGGGTGCCTTAGGTCAATTTCTTTATATGACAGGCAGTAAGCAAGTCGTCCCCACTAAGCTTTTGATGGGGAAATCATCTTATTTTGGAATGAAAAGACCTTAAGCTGTACATTCAGTTTGTTCTGCCAGAGCAGCTAGTTTGGTTCTTAAAAGTATGAACTCTTCCTATCCAGCACAACCTAAGATTAGCATGCTGTATGTCAGAAGGTGATGAATCACATGACCTTTGAGATATTTCTAACAAAATAAAGAAATTATGTAGAGGATGCTTGGATTATTATAATTATTCAAAGTATTTTCTGGGATAGTTATGTTGCTACTACCTATATCAGGCCTAGGCCAGGACATTGGGCAATTTTATGTGGTACAGTATATGTTTGTTTAAAGGCATAGATTCTTAAACTATCACAACCTATTTTGGTGTGAGTGCTGTCTGATTTGGCTTGCGTAGAGTCGTGATTCGCAATTGCAATCAATGAGAAAGGGCTACAGTTTTCAGAGTGTCTTACAATGGGTCACTGCAGGTAGTTTACACACACGCTATTGCAAAAGCTATAACAAGTGTTAGTGTATTCTCCAAGGGGGAATGGGAAGGTTATCAGTGGCGATTCTCCAATGGTGAATCACTCTTTTCAGGGATTGTATTTCTGTTAAGGAATTTCCTCCCTGTGTGACATGCATTTAAAATGGTTGTTTCCTGTAGTTTTATGTATATCCATTGGTTTATATGTAATGTCTGTAGGTTTTTGTGTAGTGTTTATAGTGGATACAACAAGGGTCACAATGATTGCCCTGTCCATTCTACAGAAGTGGTGTCTTTCTTCTGCCAGTTCAGTGTACTTCTGCATTTTCATTCTTTTTAATATTCTTGGCTTTATAGTCATTCTAGTCTATGTTCAGACCAAAGCATGTGTGTGTATTTAATTATTTATTTATTTACTTATCTACCTATTTATGTGTTTATTTATTTAAACAGCTTATGTAAAAAGCCAAATTTTCCCCTGGGGACAAATAAAGTTCTATCTATCTATCTATCTATCTATCTATCTATCTATCTATCTATCTATCTATCTATCTATCTATCTATCTATCTATCTATCTATCTATCTATCTATCTATCTATCTATCTATCTATCTATCTATCTATCTATCTATCTATCTATCTATCTATCTATCTACAGTATATTGGGTCTTCACATATCTATCATTTACTGTTTATAGAGCATTTATCTATCTGTTACACAGGGAGACTGGATGAGACTGGTCAACCACCTTTTAAACTCAGGTTTTTGAAAGTTCCAGCTTAGCCTTTAAAATGCCTTTTAATTAAAATCCTTTCTCATTTAAAGTTCTTCTTTTCTCTTTTCCAAATAAAGCAAAATGATTATTACTGAAGTAATACATTTTATTAAATCAAACTCCTTCCTTAAAGGGAATCTTTCTTCCTTACACTCCAGCTTTCTAACCAGGACAAGTGGGCAATGTAAATGAACAGATGCAGTAAAGAAAGCAAAAGCCTCACAAACTTCTGTATGCATGCCTCCCAATTGATTTCTTACATCCAGTGAGGTGGAACTGTCCCTGTTTTTCTTATCCTCCATAGATGTACTTCTCTTCTCTTCTCATTCTAACAATCTTTGTAGAGCACAACAATTCTGAACCTTTCCTTGGAGTCACTTTTCAAGTTAGAGGTTAACACAAAAGACCTGTAAGTATTAGTCAGTTCCACCTGCTGACCTCAGCCTTATTTAATAATAATAATAATTCATTACATTTATATAGCGCTTTTCTCAGTACTCAAAGCGCTATCCACACAGGGAGGAACCAGGAAGCGAACCCACAATCTTCCACAGTCTCCTTACTGCAAAGCAGCAGCACTACCACTGCACCACCTGTGAGTATTTCTCTAATAGAAGTTCTCACTGAGCTCCTGCTTCAAGAACTCTAAGTATACCGAATTTAGCTACTGCCCATTTTCCAAGTTGTATATGGTGGTATTGCCTGCTTTTTGGGGTCAGATGCACATCATCTTTTTTCATATGTAGTCACTTGTAGTAATTGAAACCACACTTTGGGCCTCTGACCTCACCTAGAGATTTACTGAACTGAAGACAATACTGTATAGTACAGCTGTACCTCATCTTGAATTTTACCATTTGATGCAGTTTTGTTGGAGTCTGAATTTTAGAAAGTTTGTTAATATTAGTTAAAAAATTGTGGGTAATTTTAATACAACAGTAGCAGCAACACTGTTGCATTATTGAGACTAGACCTGGCCGGACTGTTCTCTCTGTAGGCATTGCATGCTCTCCCTTTGTTCATTTATTTCTTCTCATAAATCAAAAACATGCTGTTTATGTGGACTGCCATTTCAGAATTGCCCTTTGTGTTGAGTGAATATGATTCAAGATTTTTATTTGAGATATCCAATATTTTTATTGGAATACTTATTTGTTAAGCTGTTCACAGTAACAGTAAAATTATAAAAACCTAAAAATAAACACAGATGACAAACAGATTAACGGCGTATTCAGTGCAGATGTTAAAATACAGACAAGACTTCATGTAAAAAGTGCACTTCCATAAAGGGCAGTTGCTAATCTGAGCAGATCCACAGCTTAGGTATTTATGACGTGGGCTAGTTCTGAAACTGGTGGTCAAGTGTACTGATATTGTACTCCCTCCTATCAGACCTTAGAGGGGAGAACAGATTGTGGCCAGAGTGAGTCTGGTCCCCAAGTTTGGCTCAAGCTCTACTGCAGAGGTTGTCTTTCGATGGTGAGAAGCTCCAATGATTTCCTATATGAACCCCACTCCCGTCTTAATGGTTTTCATATAGCAAATTGAGGCTGCACCATACCACACCAATCATGCTGCTCTCAGTGGTCCTGTGATAGACTTGTATTCAAAATGGACAGGCTATGGGTCTTCATGACACCAGTATTCAGAAAATGAATGATGGGAAAAAATGGATGGACGGATGAGTTGGTAGATGAAATTAATAGCAAATAATGATCTCAGAACCACTTAACCCAATTCAGGACCACAGGGGCCGTAGCCTATTCCAGCAACCCTGAACAAGACACCAGTCCATTTTAGGTCCTACTCAAACACTCGCAGACAAACCCTTATAAATTAACTACATTACAGATTAAAAACATTGGCAACATATTCGGCACAAAGTTAAAAAATAATTTGTTATATATTTCAACCAAAAGCTTTTTGGATTCCAAAGCCCAGCCAAACCTTCACTGTGCTCTCATGCAGCGTTTTGCTCAGTTTATATTTATATCTCAACCATTATTCATTTCTTCATCTTGGTAAATTATTTATTGCCTCTTTTTGAATGATGATTTTAAACTGCACACCAATCTCCATGACACTAAATGGCACAGCAAGCAGAAGCAGATGAGACAGCAGCAGGTGAGCTCTGTGGCACTAGAATGATAATGACTCTTTAATCTTTGTTTTTAACTGATTATTTTAGATAGTCCATACATTTATTTTTTCAGGAGTGCCTTTTACCTATCATTATGAGTTGTGGGATGACCAACCAGAAGCACCATACCACTGAACCTCCAAAACCTACAGCAGGATAAAGGCAAGCTGTCTTTTGATACAGTTCTTCTATCACAGTGCAAAGGAATCATCTAAAATCCAAAAAATTGATAATCTTTCATTTAACACTTTTGAGTTTTCATAACGTGCTGATTGATCCATCCATCTGTATAAGGTTTATAAGTAGCCTATGTCTATGCCAGTTGCAGTGGACAAAGGGAGGAACTAATTCTGGATTAGGTGTCCAACCCAATGTAGGGCCCACTAATGCACAATCCCACACTCACTAATTTTTACAATCGTTACTTAACTTAACATGTCTTTGGGTACCTAGAAGACATCCTACTTGTACTCACAGGATAATAGAGATTGACAAAGAGTTGGTGAAACACCATTCTCCCTAATTATTTCGGAGAAGAGAACCAAAAATAATTTCAGCCATCAACCTAAACCCAGATGGAGCTCGCTTTGAAACACAGCCAGTTCTGATTAAATGAGTCTAATCTTGTATTGTCCTCATTACTCTAAAACTCCTTTCCTCATCTTTTACAAGTACATGTCTGGGATCAGCTACACTATGGACAAGACACCTGTGACGGCTTTGTAGGTTAATGGTGATACATGGCTAATGTATTTCTGTGTGTCACTTGGAAGACAGTAGTTACAGCATTAAGACCTCCAGTTGACGGCTCCATAAAACAGAGACAGACATCCTTAACAGAATACACCACACTTAAAGCATGACTCCATTTTTCATGCAAACTTCCAGAACATTGTTTTGAAAACTTAAAATTATATTCTCAAGCCTGCTTAATTTAATTTGAGGTCATAGGGGACAGGAGCCTATCCCAGCATCATTGGCTGTTAGGCATGTACAGAATGTGAACAGGGCCCACTTATATACACATCTGCATGGGACCAATTTTGAACTGTCAAATATCCTATTGTATGTGTTTGGGATGTAGGAAACACACTGGAGCTCTTGGCAAAAATACCCAACATGCAAATTCCATACAGAAAGAGACTGGATGTAGGATTTCAACCCAGGACACAGGATCTGTGAAGCAGCAACAGTAACCACTATATTACCATGCCAGCCCAGTTTTTGAGATGTGGGAGGAAAATCCAGGACCAGGAGAATCAGGAAGAGAGCTCAACAAGCCCTGGAAGGAAACATAAAAATCTCAACACAGGATTTGAACTCAGAAGAGTTGATCACTGAGACACAAGCACTAAGCATTGTTTCAGCAATGAAAATAATAATATAATAAGTGCATTCATTTACATACTAGTCCAAATGTCTCAAATCATAGGAAAGCATGAAATTTTGACTACACCAATCCATCTGTTTTCTAATCATTTATTTTCATTACATAGTCTTGTGGAGGAGAAAACTATCAAAGCAGGAAAAAATGCAAGGCAAGAAACAAACTACTATGTGAAGAATATTAATCTCAGATAACCATCTTACCTCATTGATTCCATTTTCTGAGGTGTTTATTTCCATTACAAAGCTGTGAGGAGTCATATTATATTCTAGGATCATACAGTCCTGTTCTAACACAGATTACTATTCCTAGTAATGAAATTACTGTATCTGCCATTACAATAAAAAAATGCATTCAAATTCAAAAGTTTCATCCAAACACTCATTAGAGATTTGCACAGGGTTCCTGTGAGAGACGTGTATTCAAAATGGACAGGCTATGGGTCTTCATGAAAAGTGAATGATGGGGGTGGATGGATGGATGGGTTGGCAGATGAAATTAATAGCAAAAAATGACCTCAGAACCACTTAACCCAAATCAGGACCACAGGGGCTATAGCCTATTCCAGCAACCCTGAAGAAATCATCATTTTAGGTCCTACTCAAACACTTGCAGACAAACCCTTATAAATTAACTACATTACTACTACTAATGTAACTACATTACATTACAGAGTAAAAACTTTGGCAACACATTTGACACAAAGTTAAAAATAATTTGTTATATATTTCAAGTCCTTGATGGTCTTTAGTTTGGATTTTATAATAAGTAATAAGTAAACCAATAAGTAAACAATTGCTGCAGAGCAAGAACAGCAGCTGGACTGCATTGGCTACTTTCTTCATTCCCATCTGTTATTACTTTTAATTGGACTTATATTATTTCTCAGCTTCTAACCATCAGTGCATAAATTCCCTTTTTATGTATGGCTTTACTTTCCCTATATCTGAATTTTTTATCTCTCATTTTTTAAAACACATTTGTTATTTAAACCTGTGCACATTATTGGTCACCCAAATGGAAATTACCCTTCATTCAAACCCAACCCTACCCTTCAAATTACCCTTCATGGTTGTCATTCACATAAGTGTCAGCTCTGTTACTCAGTCAAACGGCCTCCACTTCAGAACAAGACACCCACCTGAAACTAATCATGTTCTGCCCAGCCAGGACTTGGATGGGATACCATCTAGGAAAAGCTTGGGTTTCTGCTGGAAGAGGTGTTGGTGGAGCCAGCAGGGGGCACTTACCCTGTGGTCTGTGTGTGGATCCCATTGTCCCAGTGTGGGGACACTGTACTGTTGAAAATTGAGATGTACTTCGAATAGGATGTAAATCTCAGGTTTTCACACTCTGTGAACATAAAAGATCCCCAGGCACCTTTTGAAAAGAGTATGGTGTGCCCCATTTCCTGCCTAAATCTGACGGCTTGGTCATTCTGGCCCCCTAATCATCCCCTATCTGTTATTAGCTAACTATCTCTCTCACCACTTCATCACCTAATTGCTAATGTGTGTTGAGCATACTGGCACAAGATGGCGACCATCACATCATCCAGGTGGATGCTGCACATGGGTGTTGGTTGAAGTGACTCCTCACCATGTAAAGCACTTTGAGTAGCCATAAAAGAGCTATACAGTAATCTCTCCTCCATCGCGGGGGTTGCGTTCCAGAGCCACCCGCGAAATAAGAAAATCCGCGAAGTAGAAACCATATGTTTATATGGTTATTTTTATATTGTCATGCTTGGGTCACAGATTTGCGCAGAAACACAGGAGGTTGTAGAGAGACAGGAACGTTATTCAAACACTGCAAACAAACATTTGTCTCTTTTTCAAAAGTTTAAACTGTGCTCCATGACAAGACAGAGATGACAGTTCCGTCTCACAATTAAAAGAATGCAAACATATCTTCCTCTTCAAAGGAGTGCGAGTCAGGAGCAGAGACTGTCATAAAGACTTAGGAAAGCAAACAAATCAATAGGGCTGTTTGGCTTAAGTATGCGAAGCACCGCGGCACAAAGCTGTTGAAGGCGGCAGCTCACACCCCCTCCGTCAGGAGCAGACAAAGAGATAGAGAGAGACAGAGTTTGTTTTTCAAGCACAAATCAATACGTGCCCTTCGAGCTTTTAAGTATGCGAAGCACCATGCAGCATATCGTTTCAGGAAGCAGCTGCACAAAAGATAGCAACGTGAAGATAATCTTTCAGCACTTTTAGACGAGCGTCCGTATCGTCTAGGTGTGCGAACAGCCCCCCTGCTCAATCCCCATACGTCAGGATCAGAGAAAGTCAGCGCAAGAGAGAGAGAAGAGTAAGCAAAGAGTAAGCAATCTAGCTTCTCAACCATCTGCCAATAGCGTCCCTTGTATGAAATCAACTGGGCAAACCAACTGAGGAAGCATGTACCAGAAATTAAAAGACTCATTGTCCGCAGAAATCCGCGAACCAGCAAAAAATCTGCGATATATATTTAAATATGCTTTCATATAAAATCCGCGATGGAGTGAAGCCGCGAAAGGCGAAGCGCGATATAGCAAGGGATCACTGTATAAATGAAATTATTATAATATTATTACTATTTCTACCTTTACACATCCATGTAGCATAACCAATGGCCAGCCCAATGCTGACTGGAGAGATTTCAAGAGTAAAGTCCCAGGACGACAGAATAGACAAATCATTAATGTGCTGTGCTTCTACGCCCTGCGGTGGGCTGGCGCCCTGCCCGGGGTTTGTTTCCTGCCTTGCGCCCTGTGTTGGCTGGGATTGGCTCCAGCAGACCCCCGTGACCCTGTAGTTAGGATATAGCAGTTTGGATAATGGATGGATGGATGAATGGCTGTGCATCTATGAGACCATAAATTGTGGAAGGAGACCCAATAAGGACCAGCTTTGTGGGTCCTAACACTTGGTTCAGGATGAGAGCTAAGCTTTAAAATAATTAAAGACAACAGTAGTGGCGGACACTTGTTTGGATGTTTTGGTGTAGTTAAACTCATGTTAATTTAAGATGTGTTTATAATTGAAGGCATTAGGGAAACTTTCAGTAGCTTTATGGAAATTACCAAGTACAGTGGGTGACACCAAGAAAGTTCTTTAAATTACATCTGTTATTCTGATGTCCATGACAGAGTACAGGCATTATGTATGACACATTAAAAGAGATCTCGAGTTCACGACTGCAGCAATATCTGGGGTGCCAGTGGGATTTGTAGGACCTCAGCCCCAGAAATTTCCAAGATCTTTCATGACCTCTAAAATGACCCCCTAATCTAAGTCCTGACATGAGGCTTAAACCTCCCTGTTCATCAAACACCCACAAAAGGTAATAAGGTCAGGTCCTGTATTTGGGGTGACTCAAGAGCACCTAAAAATGTGTACACTTTATAAAAAGTAAATGTGGGAAAAGAAGACCTATACAATGAATATGAAAAAATGTAATGGGCATTGCACATTACAATTTAAGAAAACCATTCCATAACATGTCACAGTGTGTTCGGTTATCACAGAGCTGTAGCCCACAGGAACACAGGTGTGTGTATAAGCAGAAGTTTGCCATTTCAGAAGGCCCCTCTTCATTCAGTTTCAGTTCCACCAAGACAACATAATTAAAAATAATTTATTGTAATGTGTATGCTTTATATGTTTTGTGATAATATATATATATGGTGAAGGGTACTAGGCTTCATCTTTCTTGAGTGTTCTTTTGAGTATCATCCATCTGCTGTAACTCCCACATCCAATTTTATAGTAATTGGAGGGGCTGCAGTCTTCTTTGGGTGTAGAATTAAGTAACTCCTGGATCATTCTCCAGTCAGTCACAGAACACATGTGTACTCATTCACACTGGGGCCAACTTGAAGTAGTCAGTTCCACTAACCCATACATCTTCTGGATGATTGAGGAAAAACTGGATTATCCAGAGAAAACTCAAGCAGATGCAGGGAGAATGTAGAAACTCTACAGTGATAATGACGGGGATGTAATTCAGACTTAATCTGTTGAAAGTATAAGGATGCAGTACTAAACACTGTACCACCATGCTACCAGCTTTGGGTTGTCAGTTTTCTTTAAAATAAGACGATTTTTCAGAATATGATATAGATATTAGTCTTGTGTTTTAGAGTTATGGGGAGGGGAAATAAAAGGATTTTAATGAAATTTAGGATAAACCATAAGACACAACTTTATTAAGTATGCCCTCCTAAATGTAGAGTGGCACCCCATTTACCTTCTGGACAGCCTACATTTGTCAGCACATGGTCTCAACAACATGCCTCAGATTCAGCGAGCTAAGCTAAGGGATTTAAATAGGAAGTCAAAGGCTTGCTTCTTGGAGGACATTGTCCAATCCTACTGCAGTAGCATAGACATAAAGCGAGGTTCAGAGCAGCTGGGGGAAGCAGGGAGCCATGTCATATGCAAGGCTGCATATGTCTACTTATTCAGGACTGTGATGCCCCATACCAATATGACCCTGGCACAAACCTTGAAACCTGGGCATTTAGTATTTCATCACTGAGGACCAATGGTGGAGACAACTAAGACACAGACCAAAAGTAAAAGGGAAAAAAACAATGATAATAAAAAAAGAATATATAAAAAAACAGTTTTGTATCATCAATAAATAAACAATTCCAGATGACATGCTAAAATAAACATCACAAAAAAAGAAAAGAAATGCAAAAAAAATATTTTTTCTCCCTACATCTTTATCTTTAAATCAAGAATAAGAAAGAACTTTCTCCAAAAACTATATACAAAAAACATCCCACTCTATCAATGAGTTGTAGGACGTTGGCTTTTCTTTTTCCGCTCACTGTTTTCCTCCAGATGTGCCTTCTCTTGCTGTTGATTGGCAAAAGACAACATCTCAGGTGCGTCATGCCTCTTGATAGCATGACCCCATCTTTTTCATCTTTTCGGTGATCACAGTGTGATGTTGCTGCTGCCGTGCATCCAATGACCAGAATCCAGCAACTCCACCTGTACAGTACATAAATGCCCCCATCGCCCACACGCACTTGCACACGCCAGCAGCCTCCAACCAGTCAGTTTCTCTTACACTCCCTCCATTTGGTAATATCCAAATCCTTCGGGCCTTTTCATTCACTCTCATGGTTTTTATATTCAACCGCCGCCTCTCCTACGCAACTTTGTATACATACAGGGATAGCAGTTTGATGACTAGTGATGCAGCTCGCCACAAGCACACACAGACTTACATGATACATTGTCTTTAAATATCATTATAAAGTGTTTAAAGTATTAGAGACACACATACACAATTACTCAGTATACACAGTTTTGCTCAGGATGCATTATGGTTTCCATAGCAACCTCAGTTCACCAATGAGGACCTTCAAATCGTCTTGCTGAATTACCACACTTATGAATCTTAATTTTAGCATGTATCCCGTCAAAAAATCTCATGTCTGCCTTAGCCTGCTAGCCGACTGTTTTTTCTCTCTCTAAATGTGCTAAAACTGGGCGATCTTTCTCAGTTCTTGCTCTCAAACTTTCAACTACTCCAAAGTCAATCATATTTAGGAGCCTCTTCAAAACGCATCTGTTTAAAATGATCTTGGGACCACTCAGAGTCCCTGATGTTTTGCTCTCCTCATAGACACCTGCAGCTGTACTGACCTAATCAACTGCCAAGCATCGTTCACTTTGAGTTTTAGTTTTTCATCTATTTTTGTGTCTAATTAGAGTACTACACATCGAGTGTTCTACTCTGAACTTTATAATCCCTTATATTGTATGCATTATGGTTGGCTACGTAAGTTGCCATGTTTAAAGGAAGTCGTAAAATAAATAATATTAATATTAAAGTTAATAACAGCGATAAAATCAAACCAGGACTAGATTCCACTTGACAGAGGTGGCCAAGAACAAGCTTTATAAATACACACTATGTTTAGAACCTTTAACCTTTCTGCATGGAAATAATTTGTTTTTCTATAAATATGTACAGTATATAGAGACATTATATACAGTACATATATGAAGAAGTACCAGGTAGGGACTAACATTGCAGGCAATTAAACACGACACACTGACATAAGCGTGTGGGACAAATGCACACAGCCTCTGATTTGCTTAAAGCATCTCACACAGTTGCTGAAGAAAAAAGAGAAGGAATTTAATTTAGTTGATGCAAAAATGACCAAAAGCTTGCCTGCATTTTAAAATGTTAGCTTTAGGTTTTGTGCTTTGTAATGACATTCCCACTGCATTTAAAGAGCTTGTAAACAGCTCCTCTCCAGATCAACAAGCACCCAAATCAAGATATTTTCATCTTAATCAATGGCTGCAACAGTTAATACCAACATATAGACAGGTGCTTATTTTGACAGTAATTACATATAATGTGCTATAAATTGTACAATACAGGTATCCTTTTATTTACATGGTTTTTTGTTTTCCCTCCATTTATGTAGATGATATGTGAGTCAAAAACTAATGTAGTCAAAACTAGATTATTAGTCCTAGCTGTCATCAAAAGAATGTTAAAAAAATCAAAAAGTCAGTTTGCACTCATAAGTTCATAATTATTGATCCCAAAATTATACATGCACATTTAATTAACCAATCCCCCCTATTAACCACTTTAATACCATGTATTACCATGTCTTTCCTTTACTCACTACACATACACTCACAGATCTGAGTAACAACTCACAGGCCATACAGAGTATCACACAACAGCCCCCATAAGCTTCCAGTTTGCACGGCTGACATGATCACTCAGCCTGACACAAATGCCGAATCTGGAAGACAAAAATATGGGGCATGGACCTCACACACACATACACACACATGCATTAAATCCAATTTATCCAAACCATCTAAAACATACAGAATATCAAAATAACAAGAACCGTTTAGCATACAAAAGAAAAAAAATCAACTAGTGAACATACAATTCCAAAGTCTATTGTACTTCATCCAACTGCAGTTAACTAAAACCTTTATTATGTATTTCTAGAAAAAAACAAAACACCCTTTTAAAGTAAATTAAGTATAGGGTTAACATTAGGGCCCTGATACAAATTTTTAACATCAGGATTCTTAAAGAGAGTTGTTAACCTTAGGAACCCTATTTACTAACTTTAAACTTAGTATCGTGTTTGGGTAGGACCTAAAAATCTTTTAACCATTAAGTACATAATTTAGTTTCTTCAACCATGAACATAAAAAAATGTTTGCAGACTCTGATGTCAAATAAAATTCATCCCCCCATCCCCAACCCCCCGCGAACTTTCTCCAACCCTACTCTAGGATAAGTAAAGACATTCGGAAAAGACATTTGTTAAAGGCATCTATTTTCCTCGTCCCCTCATGATGAATCTGTGCTAAGTACATAATTGCTCTTGAAAAACAGCCTTTTAAATTATCTGAAGAAAATAAATCCCTAAGACCCACTAATATTACAAAAGTTCTTTAAGTGGGATTAGGTTCTAGTTTTTGAAAAAATTCAATCAAATATTATATACTGAGAACCTTTATGATCTCAGTCTGTAAGGTCATATGGTTACAATAACCCAAATGCCAAAGATTAATATCTGCAATAACTATATTGGGTTCCTGAAACGTCGGATGCCAGTCCACAATATTAGAACAAAAATTTACTATCGATTTAATGTTATCTAAAGAGGGAGTATCAGACTCTGCGATATCCACAGGTTTAATTTTGGAAATATTGCCTCTTATCACATTCAACCCCTTAGTCAATTTTTTAGATGTTTTAAATTTCTGAGTGGATGTTTTAGTTTTCTTATCCAAGACATCTGAGATCTCTGAATCTGAAACCAATATAGGAGATTCCCATATGAGGCTAACAGTAAAGTTACAGGAGGCAATGGAGAAAAAACAGAAGTGGATGAGACAGAGTCGGATATGTCAAGGAAGAAAATATAACTACCTGTTCAGGAACCAAAACTGAAGTCTGTCCTTCCACTATGCAATCTAGTTTAGATGGCATGGAACTGGTAACCTCCAGCTGGCCCTCGAGTCCAGAAGAAGGTGAATCAACTGGTCTAGTAGAAGAAAGTCTGAACATTATTTTTCTAAATGAGTCCAAAGAGGTCAAGGTTAGTTTATTTTTATATTTTCTTCTTGCAAAAGCTATAGTATTATAGATTACCAGCTCATCTATTTCTAAAAGTTGTTTAGATACTACCTCCATCACCCTATTATAATGTAACCTCAAAATAGATATAACCTCAGTTAACCACTTGTCTGTGATATTTGAAATCTCTTGCAAGACTAGTGGATCTGGTGAAGATGGTTTAATTGAAGAGGTAAATGTATTAGCTTGGTTACACAAACCTTTAGGTGGAACTGAATGGAGCAATATTTCTAAATCATGGGTGGCTTGTAGAAGTTTAAAATAAATGCTCTCCGTTCTCTTGGGCTCTGTCATTCTGTTCAAGAGAAAAACAAACACAAATACTATCAAAGTAAAAGATTAAAAGGGTTCTCAATGTGCAGACATCTTCCTGTTATTGTCCTTGTCTTCATCCGTTACTGCTAAGACTCCATCCCATTACTGCCACCAAAATATAATGCCCTGATGCCTACAGACTTGACACACATCTTCTGGTTAGGGGTTCTAGTAATTCATAACTGAGGATGGACTAGGGCAATTGAGGAGACAACAATAAGTTTCCAAGTTCAAAACGTGCATATTTATTAAAATCAAAGATGTCACCGTGCAATAATAAACTTATAGATACCGTAAATACTGTCACTTAAACAATACTATGGGGAATGCAATAAATTATTAAAATACAGTTAAAATTAATTTCTTTATCTCATATGGAATCGTTCCAATTCACAGACTTCCCAATGTGATCTTCCCAGTGCTCAGTTCCAAAGCAGAAACCCTATCACTACTTTACCACTTCACTGGTAAAGAAATATCAGCAACTTCCTAATCTCCAAGCTCATTCTGTCTTGCATTGCCCTTGGAAATTCAGACTGTAGTTCCTCTTACCCGCACATCTCTTATCTCCTCTGTTCTCAACAGAAGTGGTACCCTTGGCTCTCCCTCTTCCACCTCATTCAGTGCCCACAGGATAAGCAAGAACCCTCAATCTCCCTTGATCCTTCCAACATTAACCACTCAATGTCAAAACATCTCTCCTTTACTCGTTACACCTACACTAAAGTTCTGAGTAAAAAACAACAACAAATGCACCAGATGTTTTGCACATGGCTTCATGACATGGAGTATCATAGTACTTTCAACCAATCAGATTTCATGTTTGTCATTGCCATGATCAAGTTAAGGTTGCACAAAATCCAACATTGGAAGAAAAAAAATCCAGTCATCATTTTCATTTCTAAGCAGAACCATTACTAAAGGATGGTGTGCCTTTGAACATGCAGTAAATGCTTTATTATGTCACTTTGAAGCTGATTGGTTGAATGTAAATGATCAGTCTTGAATGACAACTTTGTGAACTTAGTGCCAGGAATAGCTGAAACCTAAGGAAATCAGATCAGCCAAGCTTTATAGGTTTATAGGGAATTATGGCCTATTTAATTGTCAACGTTTTCTATATTAAATGACACGGGGAAAAGACGCAGCCAGTCTGGACTAGATATCTGTCAGTCGCACAAGTTTATTTGATTTACAATGTGTACTTGATTATTGTGGTAGTGGCTTGGACCAGCAGGAGACAACATCCATATGGCAACTGTTTGAAGTTTAATGCATAATAGACTATTTTGAATGTCCAAAGGCTGGAGACACGTTACGGTAAAGGCTCACCAGTGGTTGTGCACTGACTGATTGATTAACTGGAAGGTACACTAACTCAGTTAGGTCTCAAGAATGCCTTTATGAAATAAAGATGCCTGGTAAAAAGAGAGACCAGATGTCAGCACATAATGAGAAAATGTTAGGAAGAACAAACCAAAACCACATAGAAGTGGGTTAAATACCTTGAAGTTTGTTTTTTTCTTCTCTGCATTTTACAAGAAAAGACTTCTTGCTCCATGTTAGACTTGTTATACTATATAATTCCTTTCTTACATTGTGTTTGTGCAGAAACGCACACTATAATTTTAATAAGTTACTTTTGCTATATATAGTGTATATGCTATGTGACACAATGGCAGAGAAACATTCTGTACTTTTTGTACAGTTCACCATTTGCAACTTGAGTCAAAACCACAGAGTTGCAGGAAGCAGCTGACTTCGATTTGAGATTATAACCAACACATCATGGAACCTATATAAATGCACTGACTGCCACCCCCCACCTCGCCTCTTCATATGTCTTCAATAGCTGCAGCAAACAAGAGAAAAAAATATGTTGGTAAATCTGAAAAAGGATCTTTGAGAACAGAAACCATTTGACCTGTACACATTCTGCGCTTTGAAGGCTATGTGTAACCAAAAAAGTACACCTCAAATCAGCAACAAAAGACCAAAACACTCAAACACTTATCTTGACTTTTAGTGGTAATTTAAGTCCATGTAACAAGCAGCTTTTAGAGCACAGAAAGGTAGCATACCATCAGAACAAGAGGCTCTAGTACATGACTGCTGCTAAGGTCTTAGCCCTTCAGTTGTGTTCAGGTGGCTTGATTTGAACAAAAAAAATGTCCTGCGGATGGACAGAATTTTCTGAGCAGGGCAGGCAACATGCAGCAGGGTATGTTAGTTGCTCTTCTAATAATCTTATTCCAATATTGTTTACCAGAATCAGTCCGGTAAACTGCACAATAACTAATATACAACCCCCCCCCCATCTTCATACTTTACTTTCTGTTCTGAACATTTTTGTTGATATAAACGATATTTATCTTCGGCTCTGTAATGTTGAAAGCATGCCAATTGATGTTTACTTTTATATCACAGTTCAGTAGGCTGCGTGATGTAGTGCACTGGACCTTAAACCACAAAGTCTCTGGTTCAATCACCACCTGTGTCTCAGTGAGTGAGTAACCTAAACTGCTAGCATTCCCACTGTATCTGAAAGGTGTTACAATGGGTCTTGACCTTGTAAGTCACATTTAACATTGGTCTAAGTCATACAGTACAGATTATCAGACACATGTGAAGAGGAACTTTTACCTGTTATTCAACTCTTTAGTTCAACAAAAACACAGGGACACAATTAGAAACTTGGTAAGGGTAAATTTGCTGAAACATTTGGAAGTTTTGTCTTTACACAGACAACCATAGAATAAGCTACCAAGTAGTGTGGTAGACACTGGACTTTAGGGACTTTCAAAACTTGACTTCATCTTATTTTAGAAGAAAAAAGGTTGATAGGACTGATGAGCTTTGGTGGGCTGAATGGCCTGTTCTCATCTAGATTGTTCTTTTCTAATATTCTGCAAGTAATTAGACAGAGAAGTTCGTGGTCGAACCCGAGACTCTGTTTGTGAAATTGTTATTTGGGATCTGGGGCTCACTGGCACCTCCTTCTGGTTACTAGTATATGCACGAGAGAGATGAGGTAAGTCCAGGTTTCTGAGAAAATCAGCTTTATTTTTGCAAACACAGTAACAGTCTCAAGCATTTGTATTCAAACCTGAGATGTCATTTTCACAACCCAAACACAAAACAAGCAAGTAGTGATGCTGACAGTATTTCTGATTTATTTATTTATTTTAAACTTTTATTGAATTTATTTAAAGCATGTAACTTTCCATACGATCAAGTCAAACTTAGCAAAACTAAATTCAGTTCAACCCCCAGCCATGAGAAAGAGTGAAAGGCCAACAGCTAGAGTAAAACTTTTGAGAGTAGTATGGAGGGAAAGGAATCTTTCTCCCCAATATAAATGCTTATTCTAAAATGTTATCGATTAGATCCTTCCAGGTTTTTAAAAAGTTTTGAACAGATCCTCTAAGTGAGAATTTCATTTTTTCTAGTTTCTGAAAGTATATAACATCAGTTACCCACTGACTTAAAAGAAGTGGGCTGGGATTCTTCCAGTTGAGCAAGATAAGTCTACATGCTAATAGTGAAGTAAAGGCAATTACAGTTTGTTTGTCCTTCTCCACTTTAAGCCCATCTGGAAGTTCACCAAACAGAGCTGTTAGTGGATTAGGAGGGATTGTGATTCCAAGACTGTCTGAAAAGGCATTTAAAGGTTTTGTCCAGAATAATGTTAATTTGGTGCAGGCCTAAAACATGTGACCCAGTGAAGCTTGAGCTCGATTGCAACATTTGTAGGTTGTAACTTGCCCTGGAAACATTTTGAACAATTTTAAACAGGATAGATGTGCTTGCTAAAAAATTTAAAGTTGAATAATTGAATGCTTTGTGCGTAAGGAGCTCAAGTGAATTCTGTGAATGGCTGCCTTCCACTCCTTTTCTGAAATGTTGAATAAGAGATCCTTTCCCGACTGCACTCTAGGATCTTTAAAAGGAAGGGATTTTAAAATGGTTTTATATATTATAGAAATTCTGTCTGAGTCTTCAAGACTGATCAATATCTCTTCTGGATTAGAAATAGGTGGGAGTATTTCTGCTTTAGCTCCCTTCTTCAGATTAAAAGAACAGATAGCCTCCTGCATCAAGCAAGTTCAGAAGCGTAAGTGGAGAGATGACAGAAAGTGAGCACACGGCCAGGTCAGCGTGGCCAGTTTTAAATGTTACCATCAGGCGACAGACACGTTATGTGGTGAGCCTGCGAACTTGCAGTTGAAGCGCCAGCATACAAGCAATTCCTGCCTGTTTTAACAGAGTGTCTCACACTGGGGAGCTGAGGGGTCCTCACTCACGCACCAACCTTGGGGAGTATCTTACATCCGCTTAGCTAACAAACGAGAGAACAACTTAACAGATTTAGATCGGGCTTTTTTCTAGAATTTTCTAGAATATGCTTGATTTTGAGACTTTTTTCATTGCTCTAAGAATCATAGTTCGCTTGCAGGAGCAATATATTCATACTAATCCAAGGCAGTGGCTGCGGACCGAGGGAAGCGTGACGTTCTGTTTCACTTCTACGTGGTGCGAAGCTGTGGGAGACAGCTAGTACTATAAATACATATACATATATATATATAGGGAGAACATGTGAGATAAATAAAGAAAAACGCTAGAAACCACAAACCTTATTCTGCTTTCCTATAGGACAGAACTAGTAGCTTTTGTAAACAGACACCACATGTGAGGTCCCTGGAATTGGATTATCGAAAGCCCCATTGTCTAACATCCCTTCAGAGTCTGATGTAACCTTTGGTCAGGTGACCCAGAAGTGTTAGGGCAGATCAGGGGCAGTCCACTTCTGGTAAGTGATTACTGATGAGCTCTGTAACTGAGACAAAATGGGCTCTAACCCTGAAAATTAGAGCTGGCAACCTGAAACAAAGATAAAGGAAGCTCTGCTGTTCTACCAAAACATACAACACCTGTCTTTAGGAACTGGAAATACTATTGTATCAAATAAAATGGTAATCGTTCATTTCATATGATGCAGACTCATAGATAATGTCCACTAACCAAAAGATTTGTGATTGCAAATGCATAATATTACTACTAGGACATATAAGGACACAGACATTTCCATTTTCAGTTAAAATAAAGGGAATGCAGAATTGGGCTGAGCACAGTCAAACCTTTGAGTCAAACCATTGCCTTAGACTGAAGGAACCTAATTATAGGGAAAAGAGATTCACGCACCAACACAATAAAGCCACTGCAATTCTAGAATGCCAAATCAAAGTTCATCCACTTGAATCCTATTAAAACTGCATTTAAAGACAGGAAGTCTATGCAGTCCATGCTTCACTGGGGAGCATTGCTGAAATTAATAAGGTTGTTCTCTGGAAGCAGTGTGGTCTAGTGGCTAAAGCACAAGATTTAAAATCAGAAGGTTGCCAGTTCAGTCCCTCTTGCTAACTCACTTTATGATCCTAAACTATTCAATTAACCTTACTGTATTTTGGCCAAGAAAAATAAATATCAAAATGTTAACATAATACTGTAGTGTATAATGTCACTGAATCATAGATTAACCAGATATTCTATCCATTAACTTGCCATTTAATTAAATAAAAAATTTAACACTTGAACTCTTTTTCATAGATTATGTATTTCTGAGTTTTATAGCGTCTACTGGAAGCACAGAATTTATAAATTCCATGAAATGACTGTATACGCTGAGTATATGTTGCCTATAAAATGAAAGCACCCCCTTGGAAGTTTTTTTAAATTTTGTTGTTATACAACATTGAAACACAGTTGATTAAATTAGGTGTTTTTGAAACTGATCAACAGAAAAAGAGTCTTTAATGTGAATATAGATCTCTGCAATCTACAACACAGAATAACTGGGCACATGAGTATTCACCTCCTTCGAGTTAATATTTAGTAAATGCACCTTTGGCAGCCATGATGTGCACATCTCTCTATCAGTATCTGGACACTGCAGTTTTTCCTCAGTCTTGTCTGCAAAACTGCTCAAGCTTAGTCAGGTTGCATAATTGCAAATTGTTATTATTGGCGCACAGTAAGTTTTACTGAGATCAAACAAATAATGTTTTAATTAGAAGCACCCATACAATTTTGAATTGACAAATAAATAACTCATTTAGACAAAGGAGAGAAAAGTGGATTACCCAGACAAAATCCTTTCAAATACAAATCGAATTTGCAAAGTCTGTACAGATTGTAAATGGGCATTGAACTTAAACCCGAGGCCCTGGATTCATGAGGTTGCAGTGACTGCTCCACTCCACATTTGTTACCAGTTTCTCGTTGCTCAGGTGGCACTTCTTTCACTTCTCTTTCACTCAGGAGGCACTTCTTCTCTACTCAGGTTTTGGTCTGAACTCTTCACGTAGTGTGGTAAAGCAACTGTCATACCTGGTCAAGCAAAGTGAGAACCTCAAGTAGCTAACTGAACTTCTGACTGCGTGGGTGTCTCTTCTTCACAGTGGACACATTCTATTTGAAACCAGCTATGTGTTCTTCTTTTTCTTGTCATCAAATTTTTTATTGAAGTTAAATCTCAAAGTGACTGCCATTAAACCAGATAAATAAATATATAATTGGTATACTAACTACAAATATACTATCCTGTAAAAGTGGTCCCTAGAGCAGTGTTTCTTACACTATGGGTCATGATCCATTATGGATCATGCTAAGTCATGAATTACAATAGTACTGAATGAGAAAAGGTTGCAAAACAGTTTGCGGAATGCAAGCAATCCCCCTTCACACCGATGCTGGCGATTGTCTAACAGAGATCCCGATGATCGGGGTGATTCTCAATGAGACAACTGGATAGTGATCAGAGACAGTTCAACAAGGGGATTGGATCCCATGAATGATTTGAAGGTTGCAAAAGATGCAAAAGTCAAAACTGGGTCATGAGAGAAAAAGTTTAAAGACCATTGCCCTAGAGAATTTAAAAATTGATGATACCCATGCACACCAGGGAGACACAATGAAAGGAACAAATCAGAAATTTAGATTAGGACTATAATTCTGACCACTGGTCAACCAGCTCCTAGCTAAATGCACAGCAGAATGCCAGTTATCTTTAATATACAATATTGGAGGCAGATGATTCATTGATTTATGTTTTTGTGTTATTTTAGCACCATACCAGTTAGCAAGTAAGCAATGAGAAGGCTGAGGCTTTCAGAGACACTACTTTATCTGTATCAGTCTCTTCCTTCATCTAATTCTGCTTTGATCTTGAAACACTAGCATGTTTTTCAAAGGTTTTTCTCATCTTTGGATACTTTGAAAAACAATATGTGTTTGAGGCATACCGAAGAGTATGTAAAGATGTGTTTTGGGGTGTAAATTAAGGTGTAATGTTTGGTAGATGGCTTCCTGTTTGAAAGTTTATTATGAAAATGAAGCACTATTCAGAAATGTAAGGGTGGGTAGAAAAAGTGTTTGTGTGTGTGCCCACAAGAAGGGTGACATTAAGTGGGCTGAGATTAAAGATATCTGTAATTAAAGTATGTATTTTCTGATGACTGGCACCCCATCTAAGACTGGTTCCTGCCTTGCACCAGATGCTGATACACTCAGGGCAATAAGACAATCTGATACTAAATGAGTGACTGAATTTGACTTCTGTTGATCCTGAAAACATTACAATATTAGTATAATTGTGACAAGAACAGACCTTTCAGCCCAATGAACTTATCCATCCTAGTCACCTAGATTGTACAAAATGACATCAAGTCAAATTTTGAATGTTCCTAAAGTTAAACACTCCACCACACTACTTGGTAATTTATTCCACATGTCTGCAATTCTCTGTGCGAAGATAAACTTTCAAAGGTTCCTTTAATATTTTGGAACACCTCAATCATGATATCACTTAATCCCCATTTGCTTAAACTGAAACGGTTCAACTCTTTCAATCTCTCTTCATAGCTCATACCTCACACTCCTAGAATCAGCCTAGTTACTCTCCTCTAGACTTTCTTGTGTGCTGTTATGTCCTTTTTGTAAGATTTGGACCACAACTGTACACGGTACTACAGGCGAGACCTCACTACCGTGTTATGTCACTTAAGTATAACCTCCATCATCATCAGTGTTTCCATTCATTCAGCATCAAACAACATTTCCCAGATGCCCACTCCAAGGTTGATCAAACTCTAGCTTGGTCCACATATTATACATTAGGTCCTCAGTGATTTCAGAATTGCCTCAGTTGTCTCTTGATACCATCACCCGAACAAAGTCCCTACATTGATGGATTGAAGGCCAGAGGTCCACATGACCATCATCGTCTAATTCTTCCATGTGAAGCCTGAAAACCATGAGGACTGATTGAGATCAGTCATGTTAGGCTGAATGCCTAGAAGGGGCTGGGAGGTCTCGTAGCCTTGGAACCCCTGCAGATTTTGTTTTTTTCTCCAGTTTTTTTTTTGTTTGTTTTTTTCTGCCCTTCCTGGCCATCAGACCTTACTTACTGTATATTCTATGTTAATTAGTATTGCCTAATTTTATTTTTATATTTTGTTTTTTTCTGTCTTCCTTCATCTTGTGAAGTACTTTGAGCTACATCTTTTATATGAAAATGTGCTATAGAAGTAAATGTTGTTGTTGTAGGCTTTGCAGACTGATAGATCTTGAAAACCTCTGCAGCATACCTCACTGGGCTCACACCAGACACGCCACTCCTGCTGCCTGTAACATTCAGCCATTAAGTGTTGATATTTCCCCCTTTTCTACTCATTGGCCTCATCCATCCATTGTTGACCGGGATTGGTCAGCTTTGGGATGATCTCCTGCTTTTATGTCTCAATCACAAGCATAATGTGTGGCCTGAGCATGGTGACTGAGATGGTATCTTGGTGTCTTTGCTGCTGTTTAAGGCTTGTCCTCACAGGTGGCGCAATGGTAGTGCTTCTGCTTTGCAGTAAGGTGACTGTGGAAGATTGTGGGTTCGCTTCCCGGTTCCTCCCTGTGTGGATAGCGCTTTGAGTACTAAGAAAAGCGCTATATAAATGTAATGAATTATTATTATTATTATTATTCCCTTCAGTTGCCAGTCTTCTTTAGTCATTAGAAGTTTTTCTGATTCCCACGGCTCTGATGAGAGCAACAACTTGTCTTACAGTAGATTATGACACTATAAACTGTGTCTGCTAACTCAGTATCTAGTCATGGTGTTAGCAAGAGCTGAAGATGTGCTCCAGTGGTGGGCACCATGGTGTGCTAATCTTACCCCAACACAAAATGCTAGACATTGGTAAATGAATGCCTCAGTGTTTTATGTTATGTGTTTTTGAGTAATGTTGTACATACTCATAGTGACTGGGCTCATTTGCAGGAGGTTATTATTTGAGTCAATCAGACAAACAGAAGCTAGACTATTTAATTGCAGTAACTGTTAACACGCCATGTTACTTGAGAAAATTTGAAAAAATAATATTTAGTAAATAAATGTGACTTGTAGATGTGATTTATAAGGAGTAAACTATGCAAAGTTTTAGAATCACAAACCAAAAATGCTACTCTTAATTTGAGTAATCCTCCCAATTTTTTCATTTTTTCTATATTTCTGTTCTATTTTGCATGCATCCACTTATTACATTAGAGGGTTGCGCATAGCTGATGGCTAACCCACATGGAGTGAAACAAGATTGAGATCATCCATGAAGCGTGCCGTAGTCCATCACAGAATACACACCCACACTCACTCACTCACTGCGGGCTAGTTTAGTGTGGTCACTTGAACTCTGAGTTGTGTACTCAGAGAACCACACATGGAAAAAGTGACAATATACCAATTGTACATTTACTAGGTCACTGGAACAGTGAGACATTAGTGATGACTGCCATGCCACCATACCACCTACTGTGTGTTTTGTATCATAGACAGCTAGTTAACGTTTGGTGGAGGCCACAATTTTTCAATTGGAAACACACTCTTGATTTCACCATGTCTTTTGTGTGATTTTTTTTTACTCTGTATGTAAAGAGACCTTGGGTTTGTGAAAGGCACTCTATAAATCCATCCATTATACAACCCGCTGAATCCGAACACAGGGTCACGGGGGTCTGCTAGAGTCAATCCCAGCCAACACAGGGCACAAGGCAAGAACCAATCCTGGGCAGGGTGCCAACCCACCGCAGGCACTCTATAAATGCAACTTATTATTAATATTTTTGTAGCCTCATGCTATGGCCTGACCTTAACTAATACAAAATTGTGTTTGAAAGCTGATTTTATAAAATTATTGCAGTCACATGAAAAATAAATAAAATTACAGGTTTAGACAGATGAAAAATTAAACATATTGCCTTTGGAAACTTTCTTATTTAAAGTGGAATATTTCTTGCTCATCATTATTGTGAAAAGTGACAAATGCTGTAATTAAAGGCCTTATAACCTCAAACAAGTTCAGTCAAGGGAAGGTGGATATTCATCGGATTAGAACAATTACATTAATATATGTTTTACAATTTACTTAAAAGTACAGCCAAAAATGGTTCACTTTCTTCACCTGAACGGAGCATGAGATGGAAAAAGCTATTTAAAGATCCTCGCAGCTCAGTAGAAATGACAAAGGGACACATCAGAGTGAACTTGGGCTGACATTCTTGCAATGCATTTTTGGACTCCTGAATCCTGAATCCATGATTCAATAAATTCATTCTGTTATGAGAGGAGATCTGACACAAAGTCGCTATTGAGTAGGTATACCATACACAGTGAACATTCTGTGTAAATCTTGCGTACAGATGTTTATCACTGATGGTGGGAAAAAGAAGCAAACAGTTCCATGGAGGGTTCAGCCTCCAGGTGAGGAGTATGAAGTGCACTCAAGAGCAGAGAGACAGGTTTTACTTGTGTTTGTTCTGGCATGCTTTATGTTTTATATCCTCCACTGTGGGAATATTCCAAGTTAGAAAGAGCACATAATAGAAATATAAGAGGAACAGTTGAATTCAGTACGAAGATTTTTTTCCAGTCATTAATAAAGAATACTGAACAACTCGCATCATGAATTTTAAAATGTAAAATGATTTCTGCTCTCTTTATACACCAATAACACCAGATAATCACCAATCACTTTATGCAGGAGAAGCTTGGTTACTGATCCCATTAAATTTTATCATAAATTAATTAATTCGTTAATTACAATTTTGTGGACTTAGAGAAGGCGTATGACTGGGTTCTGTAGGGGATGCAGCAAGAGTCGATCTACATCCCTACCCTCACTTATGATCATTAGCTTTGGTTAATGATTGAAAGAATGAGATCACGGGTACAAGTCGCCAAAAGGAGCTTTCTCCGCAAGGTGGCTGGGCTATCCCTTAGAGATTGGATGAGAAGCGCAGACATCAGGGAGATGCTTGGAGTAGAGCTGCTAACCCTCTGCATCAAGAGGAACTAATTGAGGTGGTTTGGGTGCTTCCTGGACGCCTCCTAGTGGAGGTGTTATGGGCATGACCAGCTGGGAGGAGACCCCGGGGAAGACCCAGGGCTTGCTGGGAGGATTATATCTTTCAAATGGCCTGGGAACACCTTGGGGTCCCACAGTATGAGTTTGCAAGTAATGGTGGGGTAAGGGACATATGGGGTTCACTGTTAAGACTGTCACCTCCGTGCCCAGGCTTCAGAGAAGCGGTGGAAGTAGATGTCTTGTAAAATAAATAGGAGGATGGTCAGTGATTATAAGTTACACAATATGTATTAAAAATTGAAGAAATGACTATTAAAAAATAAAAAATATCTAATAAACTATCTAGGACAATGAAAGGCAAAGAGACAGCACTTCACTAATCATCATAAACATAGTCATCACTGGTTTAATAGGCATCTTTCAGGTTTATCAGGTTATATTAGTATTATTATACTGTATATTGTTGGACATGAGTGAGTCTTTTATGGGGACCTTTTCATAGTTGACCCTTTGGAAATAGTGGGAGCATTGCCGTTTCCCATTCTAGAATGGAGGAAGGAGGACTGGAGTCACTCCATATCTGCTTCCAGCTCCACTCTTTACGACTACAAATAGTGAGAACCCCACATGATCTGAGAACATTGTAATTTGACCAACAGTCTTTAGACTGGGTAGATGATGCTCTTAAAGGAGAAGATCATATTACAACCTATAGCCTATGGTGATGCCCTGCAGCACTTAACCACAAGCTAGAACTTTTCTGCTGGCAAGATCTGGCAATTAAAAGAGCTCTCCCAGTCAGAACCCCAAATGTTTTCATGCCTCATGTCTTTTCATTTGTAATATTAATCTATAAATGTACAGGCAGATTCACTCAAAAAAAAAAACCTGGATATTCTGTAATAGCTCACTAGGATGAAGCAATCTGAACAAAACAACATGCAATGTGCTTCTCAGTATATGGAGCTTCGAACAAGCCGGGATGCCACTGCGTTGGAGTGATGAGGTAGGCGCTGGACAGCAATTGCAACGTTTAACATCCATTTGCAACTTCTAGGTGCATATCGCCCATACCCCTTCACTTAGTCACTCGACTTCTCATCAGGATGGTGGTGTACAGTATTGAGCAGCACGTCTTCATGGTATGAACCTACTGGGTCACCAATTCTTTTAAGCGATGTCAGAAAAACTGGGTGATTGTGAGTTAACAGAAGGTTACTTCCAGCAAGATGGAGCAAAGTGTCACACATCGGCAAGGAGCATGGCAGAAACTGAGTCCTTCTTCAGCGACAGGGTAATTTCAAAGGGGCTTTAGCCACCACGGTTGCCGGATCTGACACCACCAGACTTCTTACTTTGGGGTATGCTCAAAGGAAAAGTCTATCAGAACAAGCCTTGCACTGTGGAAGATTTGAAGGAAAATATCCAACATGAAATTGCTGCTATTCCACCTGAGATGCTTTCCGATACGTTCAGGAACATGGAGCACCGCGTCAGAATGTGTTTGGCAGAATCACATTTAATGTAATCGATTACACGTACGTTAAGGTATATAGCATATTTTATTGGTTCAAATTGCTTCATGCTAACAGGAGTTACAACAGAATATTCGGGGCCTCTTTTGAGTGAATCTCCCTGTATAATAATAATATTTTTATTAATATATATTAAATAAAATATTAAACAATAATGCTCTGACTGATACCCCTTTCAAATTTGGTTTGTGCCTTGTGTTCAATGCATCCATTATAGGCTTTTTTTTTCTGCTATCCTAAATTAGATGAAGTTAATGGAATGGATAATGTTAATCATAACGTGACTTTCTCAAACCTGCTTAAGCCAATTTAGGATCTTACCCAGCCAACACTGAAGGCATGGTGGGAAACAACTCTGGATATGGAGCTGGTATATCAGAAGACCCATATAATTTACTGTAGGTTAATGGTCATTACTATTGACTCATGTGTGCTGGATTAAATTCTGGTTACTATGTAGGACTGCACATTCTCTTACTGTCTGTGTGTGTGTATTTTATGGGTATTCCAAAAACATAGGTTAGGTTTGGTTAACTTATAATTCTAATTTGGCCAATATGATTGAATTTGGTTTAGTGCATGAGTGTACCCTGCAATTTCCTGCCACCCTGACCAGGTTTTGCTCCTGTTTTACAGTCAATTCTTCCACACAAGAAACACAAAAGACCAATAAAATCTTTGTGTCCCCTCCAGACATTACTATTAAAGCTACTGCCTTGATAGGTGGGATGGCTTTTTAACTTTCAAAGAGTTTTACTAAATTTCACTCTTGTCTCTCTCTCTCTCTCACAACCCTGTTATCTCTCTTCATAAAAAATAGTTTTGGCCCAATCCACTTCTTCACACCATACACAGTTTCTCACTGACAGGGTGTAGCCTTTTCTCACAGTCACTTTTGACCCAAGCACCAAAATCAAGGGGTGGCTCTGCACAGGTCTAGGGGAGCTAGACTAGTGTGCATTCTGGTGGCCCCTGCATTGAGCACTCTTTAACAGATCAGTTCTTTAGGCATAGTGATAAGGTGCCCGCTGTCTTTCTTATTAAGCAGGGTTTTGTTTATTCCACGTAGAATATCCCATACCAGATCAATTTTTTGCCCACTAGCAACCTAGGAAAAATATAAGCAGTCTCCACGTCCCTCTGTGATAACCCATTGTGTCCAAATGCAAGGCACTTAATCCTGCTAGAACTGTGTTAAAAATTAAAGAAAAGAAGAAATAAGAAATTAAAGTATAATGTATCTTAAAAAAGTGTTCACTACATAACAGTGCACAGAAAATAGAGTTTGATGTTGTGTATGCCCATGAAGATATATTTTCCTGTTATACATTTGTAGCGGGGCCACATAGTGTTTAAATGTCAGTTCTGAGTGCGTCTCGTTTCATTGTCCCGTTTACTGTTTGTGCATCAGTTAATGCCGTCCCCGTAAAAGGGGACGGATGATGGAAGGAGACCACAGCCACAAACCTGGAAAACACCTGTTTACAATTAATCAAACACAGCCGTCACAGGATTATTTAAGCCATCAGAAGGAGAAGGAAGAGAGAGGAGAGAAGGAGATTTTTTTTCACAATCACGACCACACTGTACCTGTTGTTTTCCATATTGCGCTTATCCATCCAGTTTGTTTTTCCATCAGCCGGATTTACTTCAAGGACCTCACCACGAGAGACCCCGGGGTAGGACTTAATCATCCACCACACACACGAGGATTCATGGTGAGGCTGTTCCATTTTTTCCGGGGAGAATCAAACAACGCAATTGCACTAATTCAGTCATCCGCTTTCAGGACAGTTTCGTTATTACTGGACTCACGTTCTCATTCATTTTCAGTTTATCATTCATTGTTGTTATTCGTGTTGTGTGTTTATTTGTTACAGGGACAAGGGAGGGTTTTTGTTGTATATATATATATTTGGTGGTGTCTTGTTATTGCTGGGGTGGAGGGATATTTATATTTATGTTTCTGTTTTTTGCATATCATTTCACTTAATACATTTAATCCGTTTAAATTTTACATCCTGTTTTTGTGTGCTTATATTTTTCACTGTTGATTGTGGGGGAAAAGTTTAATTGGTAAGAAGTACGGCTTGATAATAAGATTATTTCTCAGTCAATTATCCAAGCCACAGGTCTTGGGAGTGTAGCTGCCGGCTGGGTAAAAGGGGTCGGCCGTTACACATTTGTTGTTGCTCAGACTCCAAGCAACCCTGACTTGGAAAAAGAGTAGATGTGTTGAAACTTCAAGTCCACAGCCATGTATCAAAGCTCATTGATATAAAATAATTACATGTAAAAATGACATCACAGCTTTGTGCTTCTCCCTGTAATCATCCCACTCTTGCCTGTTTTATGGACAAGATTATTATCTTTTTAATGTTTTCACTTCATTCTGCTACATCGTGTTACTTATTATATTACTAAAATCATCTCCATGTGAAAGTCAGGGAATCAATTTAATGCCTATAACTGGAGATTGCCAAGCCTCTGTTGTCCCTGGAAATGTTTCCATAAACTTTTCAAAATATTTTGGTACTCCATGTACTGTGATGCTTGTTTTTGAATTTTTGAGTTGACAATCTAAAAAAAAGGCCCTGAAGACAAGATACAGAGAACAGAAACACAGTCGTGCATAAACACCAACACCCACACACAAGCTCACACACTGAGAAATGACCTTACCTTTAATATTTTCCACAGTGAAGAGAAGAAGCTGTTGAGTGTATTATAAAAATCAGAACAAAACGGAGTTCAGCATACAAGCAGAGTGTTCTTCTGTTCTTTAGGCAATGGCTTCCTAAATTAACTTGGACTTAATGTCCAAGATGATGTAATTGCACAGAATAGTTATGCACTTGCTTTCTGTTAATAGAGCTTGACCAGGTGATACAACATTTTTTAGTGGCAGAACAGGCATAGATATCTCACATTATTGTGGACGGACCTGACCAGGACATTTTAAATTAGATAACTCTCCAGTGCTGGAGAAACTAGACAGACAAAGATAGCCAGGGATAATAATGTCTATTGAGGTATGAGGTGGAGAAGGTTAAGAGGACACTTGGGATTGTCTAAAATCCAACAAGGTACAATTCTGACAGTTGAAAAAAAAGTTTTGAAGACTGGCATAGGTTAAAGTCTGTTGCATTTTAAGGAGGACAGGAAGGATACCGGACCCTATAAATGAAAATAGAGGCTCAGGGATACTGAAACACCAGGAGCTAACTGAGGAGGCTGTGTGAAGACGGCTCATGGGACTTTTTTGGGAGTCTCAGTGTGCTTGAAAGAAAAATGTGTCGATGTAGGACATGTAAAGGCAGCACAATGCTAAATTTACATTCAGGAAGTTGTTGTAAGCACCCACACAAAATACAGAAGTCACACTGGAGGAGTATTTGAAAAGTGAAAAGGAACAGGCTATTCTGCAGCGTCTGAGAAAGGCACCAAGTCTAGTCAAAAAATAATTCACCGAGATCTGTATCCAAAAATGTTAAATAATTAAGCTCTCACAATTATTTTTAATTTACAATATCCACAAACTTGGACATGGAGATTAGTGCACTTCCTTGTTAAATACTCCCTGGGCGATGATGTCATGTAATGCACCTTCATTCAGGGCAGTAACTAACGACATGCTGATCCTAGAAAAGGACGCTGGGTTTAGAGAAAAGGAGAGGAAGGAAGATAGAAGGTGAGAAGGGAAGTACTTTGGTACAGAGCTGGGGTGGACAAGATGTTTAAGTCAACCCAACTCACTTACACAGAAACAGAAAGGTCGGAGGTTATTGTTTTAGGTCTGTTCATTTGAGTTTTGGGTTCTAACTTTTGTATATCTCTCATTTTAATTGATTTGTTTGAATGAAAAGAACCATTTTCTTCATTTCTGGCCTGCCTAGGATATGTGCAGGTATGGATACCCCCCCCCGATCACACTTTACTGTGTCTATAGATTTATTTTAAGAACTACTATACAAACTGCATATAAAGAAATAATAAAAACACAGATTACAATATCTTACCCTGCTCAACGTTGATCTAGGTCAAACTTGATTTCTATCTTACAATTATCTGTGGACCCCCCCTGAGGTTTATTTTTTCAGAGGATGATGCTAACAAGAACTTTTGTTTTCCTCTCCTACACTGTCAGCTGGCCATAGTTCAACAATTAATTAATGACCGATAGTGCTGGTTTACATTTATTTTAATTGTTTTCCCATGAGTTTAAGGAAATCTGTTTCTTTATGTGTACTAATTCTGTATTTAGTAATTTGTAAAATGTATATTTGCATGTTAGCTGAGACCTTGTCACAGTGCACTCCATGCAGAGCATTATACAAAAATAACCTGAAATGAATTGAACTTCAAAAGCATATAAACAACTTTTCTTCAGTTCTGTTGCAGTTCAAACCTACTTCTTGTGAGGAACATGATGAGAGAACAGGGAAAGGATGAAGAACTCAGATACCTCAAAGAACATTTTCTTTTCTTTCCAGGATCAATTTGAAGCTTTACACAGACACATCCCATCTGAAAATTCCTGGGAATCTATCCATCCCCATGAGGTCACCTCAAGAGATTTGAGGCTTCATGTCTCCAATCATTGTGGCCAAAGGCTACTGTAGAGGTGGGTGGTGTAGACGGGGGAAAGAACTGTCAGTTCACTTCTGTCTGCTATGAAGGAGGACCTACAAATGAGCCAAAAATGAGTTTTCAGGACCACAAGAGAGACCCTTCCCTGACAACTAGAGCAAACACTGGGAGAGGGCCTACTAAACACAAACAAGGGACTGGAAATAATAGGGACCAGCTCTTCAACATGAAACAGTTGGGACCTGGTTGCAAACATTTTTGCATTTTTATTATAAAAAGACCTTAATAAAGGCATCCTACATATGTAGGATGGAAACCCTATTCAAAGAATTTCAGTTTAGTTGGCCAAATAGCCCCCACCATCACAGTAAAAGGATTGTTTTTTTAGCAAGCAGTATTATTAAAACAGGAGACACTTTCCCACACACCATACTTAGAGTACACAGTCTTATCAGAATAGTGTGGCCAGTTCACCAAACTGCGTGTCTTTCGACCATGGAGTGGAGTCACCGCGCATATAAGGAGAACACGTAAACTGTGCAGAGAATGGTCTCAGCTGGAACACAATCAGCAGTAGCAGCACTGTGATGCAATGATACTACCTGCTCAGCCACCTTACTCCATTAACCAGATGCCACCAGTAGACTGAAGAATCCACATTAATGAATCAAAAGCACCAGATTTCAACATAGCATTCTCAAATCAATTTTGCCAAATTCTGAGTTGTAGAAGGCCAGAACATAGCCCAGCAACATCAAGCGCAAGGTTGCAACCAGCCCTTAGTTGGAAACATAATATTCTCAACTAAACTCTATTTTAATTTTTTTCATTATTTATTAAGTAATACACAGTGCTTTAGTACATGCAGAGGATCTTATTAATCTATGCTTGATACATCATTAATAGAATACGTTTTTGTGTGTGTGCACTATGAAATTTATGAGTTTTCATGATTTGTTTTTGCTTTGAACTTTACTAAAAGTTTGAAAATTAAGTTACTTGGACTGCAGAATTTGTTGTGTTATACATCATACTCAATCCTTAAGTGTTTACCAGCTCAGTAGCTGGAAACGTTTAGGAAATGCACTGGCACATCCTCTTTAATCACATTTTTTTTTAAATCATGGCATACCACGGACAGTCAAATGGACTGGAACCTAGAAGATGATGTCAAGTTACATGAAAAAAGTGATCGGGCTGATATTAGAAAATACAGACCAGTTAGGTTAATGTGGATAAAAGGCAAATTAAAGAAATTATGAAAGTCAAGACAGATAAACACAAACAAATATCCAGGAGAAAGCCATGATGAGTTTAGTTGGGTGGGAGCCTTTATAAGGAAGAGACAAAAGTATTTGGTTATAATGCAACATAAAGTCCTGCTTACATGAACTTTCAAAAAGTTTAGAATATGGTAGCCCTAAGACTACCTGGGGTACAAATTAAGGGTTCTGAGGGATGAGTGTAAAAGCGACTTAATCCAGGTCATGGAGCTTATTCTGAAGTAGTCATAGTCAACTACAATTTGACTCCATTTATTTAAATGATTCAGGTAAAAATGTAATTTCCTGTCTTGAGGTGAAGAGAGATTGAAAAATCAGGCTGTCTTTGTCTTATTAAAAGTAACAGATTATGTAAATATGCAAATGATGGAGTAGATAGACTAACAGGTATTCTAGAGTGAGCAGAAAAGCTCCAAATGAGCCTAGAAAAATCTAGACATGAACACATATGTGACAAATGAAGAGAGTCTTTAAATAAATGAAGTAGTAAATGGCCAATGGAAAAGGAAAGTCTTACACAATGTAAAGTACAACGTTGTACAGTATTACATAAAATCTTACAGTTTTCGGATGAAAATTAAAAAAACTGTAACGAGAAGATAAGAAGAATTTAGATTTAAAAAGACAAAAAACAAGCACTAAGCATTGAGTGTCGAATTTGATGTATTGGAGCAGATGACTCAATTCTTGATATCAGACTCAGTAGATTCAGGACCCTATTTTTGGGATCTTATTCATTATATGCTGGCACTAAAAATGCAAAGCAATAAATTTGTTACTTGGCTCTGTAACATGTTTCAGATTTCATTGACATTCTTATGCCCATCAAGGAGGCAAAGCTGTCAGGTACGATACTTATTATAGACGATATACACTTTGAAAAGACTCACAGCCTTCATTTGCAAGAAATCTCTACATTTTTATGTCAGGATAGGAATCTGAAGGTATTTTATGGGCAAAGGTCTGAGCTGTAAAGTTCGCCATTAGGAAGCAGCAAAATTGTCAGAATGAGTCAGAAAAGATTTTTCCAAATAAATCACAATAAAATATCCTAGTAACAGAACATGTAATTAGCTAAGGGAACTTTGAAGTTGCTGTGGTCTGTTACATTGCATTTCCTCTTAAATGAATTCAGAAATAATGTTTAAACCTTTAATTGGGTAGTTCAGCTGCCTGATCCTTCTGTATAAATGCAATGCCTTCCATTGAGAACTCGCTCACGATTAACCAAAACTGTTTTATTCCTGAATTACATTTATCCATTTTTGAATCCATTCATCTATTTTTATTTGAACCCATGCAATGCAATTTAGGAAGGCTGGAGGTGAATGGAAAGATCCAAACCCAGAAAGGATTCACCTTCTCATCTCATCCCATTCAACCCCCACACTGTTGTACTGGACCAGTTTAGCACCACCAGTTAATATAACTAGCACATCTTTCATAAAAGGGAGGAACAGAGAAGAACTAGCACTAAAAAAAGTGGTTACTCCACTTAGACAGTGACTGGGCCAGAATTTAAATCCAGGCTCCTGCAGTCCTGCTAAGCACCCTGCCACTTTGTGACCATATAAATGGGTAGACAAAGTCAGAAATAGGTTCACATCCTGGGTCCTCCCAGCTTGGAGCACTTTAACTAAAGAATTATTATTATTAGAAAAAGAGTTGGAGATCTAGGGGGCATCATGTTTAATATCCAGGATTAAACTGAAATAACAAAACAAAAAGAAATGCTAGCTAGCAATGTTGGGGTTACAATTCCAATGAGCATCTCGTTCTTATGTGCTTCCTGGTGGTGGAACTCCATTCTCCTTGAAAGTAAATTTTCAAATGAACATGGACTCCCAGGATGGCAGTTGATTATTTAGTCAGACAGGGAGAAGGAGCAGGGCTTGAAACTCAGAAGCAGAAGTGATGTCAGATGTTGTACTCCTCCATTCTGAAGACACAAATGGAAATTATGTTAGTGGATGTGCATCATCTTTTTTGATATTCCTCATTGGATTTCCCTCACCAAAAAACATAAAACACTCCCCAGGATGGAATATATGACTGTAGAAATGAACAAACCAGTGTTTCATCTGGGATGGATTCCCTTTCTTTATGTGGCCGGAAGGCCAACTTCATGAGACACACAGAAGAGTGGTACACCAGGTTAGACATCCTGGCAACATTGGATGGGACTTGCAGATGCAACTAGGATGCTAACTTGTAGGGCCTCCTGACCAGTCGGGATGCACCATCCATGTTGTCCGTCCTGCAAGTTGGCATCCTAGTTGCATCTGCAAGTCCAGTATCTGTAAGTACACTGTAAGTACTTCTGAGTTGGGTTAAAGAGGAGGCCCTTTATACTAGAAAGTATAAAACCCAAGTGTCAAACCAAATCATGTGACTAAAAATCAAAAAGGAAAAGCTATCTATAGGTCATTTCCCTATATTTATAAATATGGTTCACTATTGTCTTTTCATAAACTTGCAATTTCCTAATTTAAATACTGATACCATAATGACATCACGTCTCGGATTGCTGGTGATCACATTGTAGATACTGGTACAGATACTGGACTTGCAAATGCAACTAGGATACCAACTTGCAGGACGGACAACATGGATGGAGCATCCTGAATGGTCAGGAGGCCATACATATAGGTAAATGGGAGACTGCCACTTAACGTGCAGGTTGTCCCATCATATGTTGGATGGCAGCATCCCCTTATTTTGAGACCCAGTATGGTCGCCTGCCAGGAAGCTTGGGAGTTGTGGTCCCAAAAAGCTGCCCTGTTGGATAGCCTTGGGAGCCAGCAAGAAGGTGAGGGTTCAAGTTTCTACTTGACCTGAAACTGATTCCCGAAGAAGAGTTTTTTGACACTGTAAGTACTTCTGAGTTGGGTTGAAGAGGAGGCCCTTGACTTCACATGGAAAGTCTGAGTCAGGAGTGGAGTAGGGCAAAATTTACCTTGGAGGAGTGGCATTGCAAGAGAAGAAAAGAGGATTATTTGCTGTGCTTTCCTGTGTTATTTAAGAGGAACAGAACCTATTAAAGGTAATTTGTTGATTGTGTTTGTTCTGTTGTGTTTTTTGTTTGGGTCTTTGTGGTCCCATTTGGTCACACCACATAATTGTAAATCTAAGTACACTAATTCTGCACTTGATATACAGTATATACGATATATATACAAATAAACTTGAATTGATGTAATGAGGCACATATGTTCACCTACTTTCAAATATGCTGTCATGGGCCTACAGGGCCTCACTTAGGACATGTACAGTAAAACATATACAGGAAAACCCACAGGTTAAGCAAAGGCCACATAAAGACACATATTACCAGTGCAACTAAATGGTTAACAAAAGCAGCCTTCCAGATTTATTTAGCAAATCAGCACTTGTTCAAAAAGTGGTGTCATGACAGAATTTTAAGGTGGTGATTGTACAATATACAGGTAGTTCAAAATGTATTTTGAAGATTTCCAGTTGCATTGGCAGGGACTGGTGATGATGAGATGGGCCCTTCTGAGGTGGGACACCTTGTAGATATGCTGTCCAGTGCCCATTCCCCTGTAAATGGCAGTCAGGGTCCCCAGTAAATGAGGATCATCCAGAAATTTCATAGTACTTTGTGCTCCCTTTAAAAATGAAAGTCAGGGCTCAGGGCAGTATGTCAAAGGGGCTTCAGAGTATAATAGTCATAGTATTATATGGATTATATCACATAATTAATATGTTTTTGATGCCCAAAGATTATTGTGAGCAATGTAAGACCAGGAGATGAAAGTGGAGCCAATAAACATTGTCAAAATGGGAGCAAATAGACAAAAACCAAGAAGACAAAATGATCAAAGGAGAAAACAAATGCAAATAACAGCCAGAAAATAAAGTTGAAATAAAACCAAAACAATATTACCATTGCAGCCTACTTATGAAATAAGCTAACTACCACAAAATATTCAAAGAGAGGTAGGATCTACTGAGGGATGAAGTAGTATGCAATAGCCAGCATATGTATACTCTTACATCCTGTGACATCAGCAGCACTGTGGAAGTGGTCTACACAAAACAGTGTCATGCAAATAAAAATAAAATAGTAATAAAAATCAACTTTTTAAATTGTAAACAAATTTCAAAACTGATGCAGGAAAAGAGATATGAAGTATCAGTATCACAAAATAAACCAACATTAACCTGTGCATAAGCTTATATTACAGTAATAAGACGTTTAAGGCTAAATTGTAAACAAGATAATGGTAAAAACGCCAGGAGGCAAAATGTCGATTAAATGAGAACTGGGAGAATAGTCTAGAAAATGGCCAAAATTCAGACTGGAAAGTTTAAAACACAAGTGTCAAACCAAATCATGTGACTAAAAATCAAAAAGGAAAAGCTATCTATAGGTCATTTCCCTATATTTATAATTATGGTTCACAATTGTCTTTTCATAAACTTGCAATTTCCTAATTTAAATACTGATACCATAATGACATCACGTCTCGGACTGTTGGTGATCACATTGTAGATACTGATACAGTTGACAATGAAAATCAAGCACAAAATGGTGACTCCAGACTCAATGACAAACTCCATGTTAAAGTGGTGGTTGCATAAATTGTAACTGCATATTGATAACATTAGAAACATTTAAAAAACAAAATATTAACATGAATAAATTATTAAAATGATAAAATACAATGACAAATCATATTCATCACTACATAGACGTCAGGACTTCAACAGCCATATAAAGTATAAGAAATTATTCTTATATTAACCGATGGCAAGGTATGATTTGATTCTTTTGATTAGATATACAAAGTTATGCAGCCTGATTTTGAAGATGAAGAAATGTATTTTTGCATGAAGACCTTGGTGGAGGAAACAACAGGGACATGGTAGACCTATAAAGGGTTCACAGGTCTTTTTTTGTTTCTGAATTGTCACCCATTCTCACTTATATGTAGGTGTATGACTAATGCAAACTCTTTAATGGAAAGAAAATCAAATCATTAGAGTTGTATGTCTCTGCCTTAAAGTCACCAAAAGGGTCCATAGACCTAATAACACCAAAAACACTTAAAAGACCAAAATATGGAATTCCTAAAATCCCTGACCCAAATAAATGAGTAAATTAAGTAATAAGACAAAAATTTAAAAATAAATAAATAATGACTGCGGTGGGTTGGCACCCTGCCCAGGATTGGTTCCTGCCTTGTGCCCTGTGTTGGCTGGGATTGGCTCCAGCAGACCCCCATGACCCTGTGTTCGGATTCAGCGGGTTGGAGAATGGATGGATGGATAAATAATGAAAATATCAAAATAACAAAGCTAAATGTGAAAACTTAACCAACATAATATTAATATTGTGTTGAGAGCCCCAAACCACAATAATTAATATTGAGAGCCCCAAACCACAGAACCAATAATACAGCACATATTAATAAAATAAAATAATGGATTTTTATTCTTCCAGGCACTTCCCACAATCCTCTCCCAACAATAAGCCACAAGTATGCAATAATTATTCAATAATTCCCAATTCTTCCTCCTTCTCCGTCTCCACTGAGTTTTGTCTGCTGCCTCCCAACTCTGGCTCTCCCATATGTGGCAGCTGGCTTCCTTTAATGCTGGACCCAGGAATACCATTCTGTCACCTTTATGAAGCACTTCCAGTCCATAGACAAAGTAGAGTGGTCCTCCCCTGGCAGTGGAATTTATTGATTCCAAGGGACCCCTAGAGGGTTGAACTTCCGAACTCCATTTCCCTAGCACCCCTGCAGGTGTCCCAACTGGGTTCTCCTATGAGGACCACTGCCACGTAGCGCATGGGGGATAAAACCGCTCCTGAGTTCCGGGTTCTGCAGGTCCACCTATCATTTTATGCCGGCTGGGCACAGAGTTGACTGGTACAACATTCCTCTTGGGCCTCCCATCCAGGTAATAACCTGTGCTCCTCCCTGGTCAGGATGCCCGTTCTTATCCCACAAGTTACAAGTAGTGACAACATAAAAGGGATGCTGAACAACAAGAGCAAAGAATAGCACAGAACTGAGGTAAACAAGTGAAATCTATACAGCTCTTCAGGTTACATTTTTAAATGCTAGACATGACAGCCTGCCTAGAAACAACTAGTTCCTCGAGAGAATTCTAAAACAGACAATAGTTCTGAACACTGAAAAAACATTTTTTTATTATTTCAAATTTAGAATTTATGTTCATTTGTTTTCTTATAGGAATAGAGGAGAAAAACAGGCAAATTTAGATTAGCATACATTTTCAGGAAACACACTAAAATGTATTTTACGAGCAATTTCACAAACTGAAATACGAAGCTCACTAAAAAGAGATTTTTTTTGGATGTTGTAAAGGTTGTTTGTGGTTGTAAACAAAGAATACTGCTCTCTAATGACTTGTTGACACTTTCATGTTTACCTGCTCTTTTCTGCAGCTGTGTAACGCATGTAGTCATTCATTGGTAAAATAAATTAAATTTATACCTCTTGATCATATCACTCAGTGCATTTTTTGAAGATGTCATATGTTGCATAGTTTTGCCACAAAGACATAACAAAGTATCCAATTGTGCACGTTGCTGTCTCTTTTCAACAGGAAAACCTCACAAAAGGGGAACTCGTTCCTCCTGCCATTACCTAGGAACTGTTTGTTGATTCCTGAAAAAGAGATTGATCATATGTATTCTCCAGACACCATGGAGCTTCACATTTCTTTTCCATCTTCAAAATGTTTTTAGGATTGTGATTGCCAAGATTGTCATCATTATTGATAAGTGGGGATCATACTACACACACATCTGGCAGTGTCACAAAATGAAATGCCTACATATGTAAGACAGGAAATGAATTTGGTGATTTGTTTTTTTCCCCCCCACTAGAGAACTTTATTTAAATACTAAATAACAAGCAGATGCATGCAGAAATTATTGCATGTAAATTCTGCTTCCTGTCAATGGCATGATTTTTACTGGAAGCAAAACAGATATGACATCTGTTTCTTGTCTTATGGGCATGACCAAAGAAGATATGTTGGCATGGATTGTAATGCCATCATGGTGGCAGTGCACATTCTCTGGTGATCAAACTATGGATCTCTCAAACAACATCTGAGTGTGGTGAGGTTTAAGTGTTTCGAGTTAGTGTTATGACGTTTTTGAGAATGATTTTTTGATTTCGACTTTGTATTCTGATGCTCAGCTTTCTCATGTTTATTTTTGGAACTTGACCCCTGCCTCTGTACTGTTAATCCCTCCTGGTTTGCCTTAAAAAAGAGTTCATTTCCTGGTGTCTTTTCCAAATGAAAATTAGTCCCTTGGGCTGGCCTTTTTCTATCTGTACATACTAACAAAGAGAACAAATGAAAATTCAAAAACAACCAGTGTTCAAAAACAATGTGTATACTGCCCAAAAAAAAGAAAGCAATGTATTGTAGTATAACTAGAAAAAAATGTCACAAAGACAACAACTAAGTCACTAATATGCGTAAGAAATGCAGGAAGTTGCCCTTGAGCTTCTAAACTAATCTTGTAAGAAAAACAGTATCTACTCAGATGTTACATTCCACCACACAAGCACTATACCCCAGCTATGCAACAGGCACACGTGGCATAGTAATCATGGCAAGGCTTTGATGGCATGAGCATCTTAGATCCTCAGGAGAAAGGTAAGAAAAAAAGATGTGATAAAAATGCAGAAAAAACAGTCAGCAGTAAGACTGACATGCCACTAGAGCTAGAACAGGGTCCTGCTTGAGTGGGATTCACAAACCATTAAGAAAAATGCCTGACTTAACACCCTTTACACTGAATATAATAAGTAAGACCTAAAAATGGAGAGACAAAGAAATAATATATGTCATATGCGCTCACAGCTGAGTGGTGCAGTGGATTCTGTGCCACTGCCTAGTCTTATTTTAGTGCTGGATTTTCACAGAACAATAACAGGTGCAGAAACTCTCAAATTTGAATCTTAGTGCCTGTACTAGTCTTGCTTCCATTTTGAGAACCTGCTCCTTCCCTTTTACCAGAAGGCTAAATCAGATGTACAGGTGCAAGAATTGTGCAGAAATATATAACTTCCAGGAAGCCAAAGTGTTGAAGCAGAGTTGAGCTATGAAAGAAATGGCTTTGGCACAAACCAACTACATCTACCACAGAAACAAGCAAAGGAAGTGCAATGCTGAATTCTCTGTAGGAGATTGCTCTTTCTTTTCTGCATCGCCTACCTACTTGCTATAAATCTTCCTCCCCGTTTCAGTCTGAGTGGCTCCTACTGAATCGAGTCACTCCTTGTCTTTTAGATTTTCATGCAGTCTTTGTATATAAATTCACACCAAATAATCGATTTTCAATGTTTGTTATGAACCAAGTAAAATCATCCACATGTGATTAAAATGGCAAGGGGGGATAAAGAGGGGCTGTTACTAAAATGAAAAAACTACCAAAGCTGGAGAGCAAAATTGGCTTGTAACCAAAGACTAGAGCAAGGGTCGAAAACGAAAAGTAAACTTCCAAAAAGAACTTGCCTGGAGAAACGCTTTGTCCATGTTAGTATAATTGATCTTTTACTTTATTAGAAACAATATGGTACAGTCATTTTTGGGCCTGCGCTTGACCCTGAATAATATGGCTGCAATAAAATCACATGCATAAAATGGCCATGTTACATATGACCACACACCTAAGGTGTCACATTGACCACCTGATGATATCTCAAAAAGAAAGAAAAGAAACTCATAATATTGGTCTGGGCCTGCATTTATCAGGGGTCTCAGAATTACTTCTAGGAATTGCCCTAAAAGTTTGACAAGTATAAAAATTTGTCCTACCCTAGAGTTGTCAAAAGTAGTTATGAAGCATCCCACACTTACTTCAGCAAGTTCATGTCTGAGAATGAATGATGGCCGACTTTATGACACCATGAGCCACAAAATGGCACTCATTGAGGCGTTTTGTAGTTTCCTTGGAAATCATGTTGACATTGGTAATTTTTTGATACTAATGGTATGGCTTCACCAGAAAAATAATAATAATAATATTTCACATTTAGTAGGAGAAGAAGAAGGAAAATATATTAAGGTGCTAAACATACTATTGTGTTACGCTGCACATAAGTGCTGCCACTTCATAAAAATGTCAATGATAATTTTGTAAGGACTCCAGGATGAAAATACTGAGACACACATACCAAATGAGGGTAGAGTCTGATTTATTTAACAACGAATAATACTGTGTACTTTCACAAGAATCGCCTTCACTCTGTTATAGCTGTAGGAAATGTCTTGTAAAGTAACGTATACTAAACCTAGGTAGAGCTTTTCTTGTGTTGTTTTTAATGTCACGTTCACTCGTCCAGTGTTTCTAATTATTTTCCGGAGACTCTATTTATCCAGTGCTTCAGGAGTCTGCCTTCTTGAACCTTCCTGGGGCTTGTAAAGTGTAACGGCAATGCTCAATGAACCTGTGTGACCCATCCAGCCCTACTTACCTTTAGAGTAGTATGCTTACTACAATATCAGTGTTTAGATACTCGGATATCACTTGTTGTTCATAAATGCGTGCTTTCCACACTTGGAGCACTTTATGTGCATGCCAATTTGCGTGAACACAGCTTGTTTTAACATTCTATCTCATGGAGATGTGGGGAAATGTATAAATCTGCGTATTAATTCATGCATTTTAAAGGCATTGAAGGTTTGGTGCCAAATTCAACAAATGGTTAGTTGTGACATCCCCAAATTATTGCTATTACAAATTTTATATGTATGTTACCAACACTTCAATTTTGGCTGACAGTGCATAGCTTCTCCACTTCGAAGGAACGATCACAAAACATACAAGATTTGTTCAGAATATTATTCCATCTCTGTTAATTTGATATATCTTTTTACAAGTCCATTGTTGTCCAGCATTGCCAAAACATTTTTCCAGATGTGCATGCCTATCTCTGCCTGAATGCCATCTTTTGGTGGCTCCTAGCAGGTTAGGACAGCTCACAAGCTTTCCTAAGTCCTGATGAAGTGAGGAGTAGTTTCCTAAATAAAGAAAAACAATCACTGTGAGATTTTTGAGCAAGTTCAGATCACTTTCCTACTCTGAGACACTTGATAAATATGGGTAAAGGAGCTCAGTCTGATGGCAACTGCTAACTGGATTGAATCAAACCTAGACAGGATGGCAGCAGTATACACCTAGATTCCCGCACCTGCTCTCAACATGAAAAGTTTGAGATCTTTTAAAAATGTAAACATTTTCCCTTATGACTGTTATGTTCACCTGACATAATACAGGTGAACAGTGTTAGCAGTAAGATTTCCAGAAGGTGACACAGAGAACCAGAAAATATAGTAAAAGACGGGCAAGGCACTAAAGCAGTGTGAAAACAAGCTAGGATTGAAATCCTAGAAAAAGAAAACTATAAAGTCCATTAAACCCAAAACACAAAATCAAAGTCACTTTCAGCAAACAAAAAAGTTAAAAAACAGAAAATTCTAACACTAATTTGTTTTTTCTCAAAATCAGTTGCCTATTTGGGCTTCATTTTCCCCTAAACCTACAAAAGGACATAACAATAAAAATAAATTAATAAGTCCAAAACAAATAACACATGCAAAATAAGATACATAAATGAGTTCCCTATAATCCAATGCAATAGAAAAAAAATAAGGAGATGGAAAGAACAAAATTGTTATCACGTTCAAGCAAGAGTTAGTACACCAAATGAAGCCATCATAACAGTACAGACTGAAAACAGTAAGTCAGCAAAAATTTTAAGTGTTAACTTAAAATGGTCAAAAAATAATTTAAAGGACATCAAAAAAAGAAAAGTCGAAACCAGAAAAGTTAACCCCAAATCAACATTGAAAAATCAGAACATAATTCTTATACCAGGAGCCACAATAATTGCTATGTCTATCCAACGCATTCAGTGACAGTCATCCAATGATGTGATCTTACTCATGAATCATGGAAAGCATCATCGTGGAAAAATACCATGCAGAGAATTTCAAAATGATGGCATCCAAAGCAAAGCAAAATGGCAAAAAAAAATTTTTTTATAAAATTTACAACTTTTAAAGGAATCTCATTAGCACAATATAAATTATAAACTGACTTCTTTTGGTCAGAAAGCCCTAAAAATGGTGTACAAATAATTTTTATCATTTAAAGGAAGATCACAGAAAATTTAAAAAGATGCCAATTACGGTAAGAACTAAACTGCAAAACCATGGTGAAAAGTAACCTTGCAAAATTCTCAGACTATCTTGTTTTATTGGCTTCCAGCACTAATCTTCAGTTGTGCTTTGTGCTAAAGACAGAAAAGATTCAAATACTCAGAGATCAAGGATTACAGCAACCAAAACTTGTGACGAGATCCAGAGTTGAAAAAACTGAAAACAAAAGTATTTAGCCATTATAACATTAATAAAGCTAATGGCAAGAACTTGTTTTTTAATTTGTTAAATCTGATACAGATATGACCTCATGGTGAGCTTTTATCTCGTTGCATTGTGATTGTTGGATCACAACTTCAGAGAACACACCCCTGAAATGGGAGCTCAAAAAAATGGCAATGGAAATATTCCAAAATATTTCACAAAAACCAAACTAAGCCATAGAACAACAGTGTCCCAATCAAAATTCATGGGGAGGAAAAAACCCCAAATCAAATACAAATTTGTACCGAAAGAGCCAGGAAAGGTTGAAAAAATAAATTAAGACAAAACCTCTTCATTGTCTGTTATCAAATGAATTTGACACTTAGATGCCTAGAAGATGTGTGCAGTCATCTTTTAGAAGCAGTCACCAAATTACATAATACGTCGCGTAACATTCATGTCATATGACTGTCAACTTTAAACTACAAGGCGGCATCGTGTGAAAACCAAAACAAAATGGTGGAAACCATTCTAAAATAAAAAACTAAATATAAAGCAAAATTACAACAGTGTGACAAAGTCTAGAAATGCCAAACAGTCAAATTGTCAATGTCAATTTATTTATATAGCACATTTAAAACAACATAGGAATGCTGTGGCCAAAGTGCTTTACAATAATAGAATAAAAGAAAAAAACAAACAAATAACATAAATAGAAATAAAAATATATGAACATAAATTAAAATAAAATAAATAATAAATAGAAGTGATGTTATATAAGGGCGGCACGGTGGCGCAGTGGGTAGCGCTGCTGCCTCGCAGTTGGGTGATCTGGGGACCCGGGTTCGCTTCCCGGGTCCTCCCTGCGTGGAGTTTACATGTTGTCTGCGTGGGTTTCCTCCCACAGTCCAAAGACATGCAGGTTAGGTGGATTGGTGATTCTAAATTGGCCCTAGTGTGTGCTTGGTGTGTTTGTGTGTGTCCTGCAGTGGGTTGGCACCCTGCCCAGGATTGTTTCCTGCCTTGTGCCCTGTGTTGGCTGGGATTAGCTCCAACAGACCCCCATGACCCTGTGTTTGGATTCAGCTGGTTGGTAAATGGATGGATGGATGTTATATAATCACAATGAGGAAACCAGCAGTATTACTGAAGGTCACGGAATGCAAGTGAATAGAAATGAGTCTTTAGTCTTGTTTTGAACAGTTCAATTGTAGACGACTCCTTTATAAGATGAGGTAAAGAATTCCACAGGCGAGGTGCAGCAGCTCTGTCCCCCTTGGTTTTACACTTGGTACGAGGGACAACAAGAGACAGCTGACCAGAAGATCTAAGCACTCTAGATGGCAGGCACAAAACACATAATTCGGATAAATAGGCAGGAGCAAGCCCATGTAAAGATTTAAAAACTAGCAACAAGATTTTAAAATCAATTCGAAAACTGATAGGCAGCCAGTGTAAAGAAGCTAAAATAGGAGAAACAGAATCAGACTTTCTTGCCCCAACTAGAAAGCGAGCTGCAGCATTCTGGACCAACTGTAACCTGTGTATCAGGGATTTGCTAATCCCAGAATACAGTGAGTTGCAGTAATCGAGGCGAGAAAAAATAAAAGCATGAGTAGCTTTCTCAAGATCCCTAGAAGATAAAAAAAGGCTTGATCTTACCTAATAGACGAAGATGGAAAAAGCAGCTCTTGACTACAGAATTTACTTGTTTCTCAAAAGAGAGGTTACTGTCAAAGATTACACCAAAAGATAGAGAAAGAGCCGAGAAGTCCAAGACCAATTTGGGCTTTAGCTGATGGACCCACTATAAGTACCTCCGTTTTATTTTGATTTATATCAAGAAAATTATTAGCCATCCAGGATCTTAGTTCAGACAGACAGTTGTGGAGTTGATATATTGCAGAGTTGCAGACAGGAATATAAACCTGTGTGTCATCAGCATAGCAGTGAAAAGAAATGTTAAATTTCCTAAAAATAGCTCCAATAGGATGAAGGTATAGAGAATAAAATAGGACCCAAAATGGATGCCTGAGTAACACCATATTTAAAAGGAGCAGTAGAGGAGCAGAAAAAAAGGAATTTAAAGTCACTGAAAAGTGTCTACCAGTTAAATAAGACCTGAACCAGTTAAGAGCAGCCCCTTTAAGCCCAACAAGATGTTCAAGCCGCATCAGCAATATCTCATGGTCAATAGTATCAAAGGCAGCGGACAGGTCAAGGAAGAGAAGGACTGCCGCATCACCTGAGTCCATAATAATAGAGATGTCATTGAATACTTCAGGAGGGCCGTTTCAACACCATGAAAATGCCTAAAGCCAGATTGGTAGATCTCAAATAAATTATTGGAGTTAAGGTGATCGACCAATTGATTAAAAATAATTTTTTCTAGAATTTTAGCCAGAAATGGCAGTTGAGAAATTGGGCAAAAATTGGCAAGAACTCCAGGATCTAATTCTGCCTTTTTTAGACAGGGACGCACCGCAGCATGTTTAAAAAATGAGGGCACAACCCCCTCACTAATAGAACCATTGATAATGGCTAGTAAAGAGGCCTCATCTTCTTAATCTATTTGCCTTGCAAACACAGAGAAGACTGGGAGGTCTATAGCAGTGTTTCCCGACCTTTCTGGTGTCATGACCCTCTGTTTCTCATGTAATTGTCTTCACGACCCACAAGATTATTCCCCATTGGTGAATTAGAGAAACACTGGTCTAGAAGAGAGAAAATGAGAATTGCAGAGTTCTGCACAGCCCAGCAAAACTTATAAGGCCACCTCTCCCAGTAATGCTAGGGAGATGTTAAAGGCACCAGGTCAAGGCGGACAGCAGGTCAAGAGAATAGGAATTCTGTTTGAAAGATGTGTTCAGGCATCCCCATTGGGCAGTAATGGGCCAGTCCAATGGGACTAAGGGCAAGGAGGTCACAGACTTACAGTATTTAATCTCTTGATAGGTAACTAAGTCAGAATTTGTGAACTCAAAGAGATGCTTAACAGTTGTGGTTTATTCAAAGCCACCTACTGGTCACACTGATTTTAACGTTGTAAGGAGTCAGAGTGTACCTATGCAGCATCAGCAAAGGCAGTGTATCACTGGGCAAATCAGAAGTGAAAGGACATGCAATTATTATGTTAAAGCCAGGGGTTCTAACCTGGGAGGTGTTCAAAGTCGTGTTTCTTGTCTCTTTTGTCTATTTGTGCACTTTGTTTATGTCCCATACTGTGTTACGTTTCTTGTGTTTTGTGGGTGGTTCCCCAAGGTCATCTGGCAATCACCACCAGGAACTGCTGTCCACCCTATAAATATGGAGGGTTTCCCATTGTTCCTAGTGCAGTTTGTTTTGCTGTACTTTGTACCTTTTGTGATTACAGGATTTTTGATTGTTTTTGACTTTTTCTTCAGATTCTGTTTTGGGATTTTGTTTGCCTTACAATGCCTTACCTTCTCAGGCAATTAATTTTGTGCTCCACAGAGCTTCTCGTGCTACAGAGCATTTTTTAAAGTAAATCTTTTATTTTGTAAAAATTCTTCAAGGCCCTTTTTTGTTTCAAGCTGGGGTATTGAAGGTAAATTTATACAGTCCAATTCAGGATCATGTAGAGGCACAGCTTAATCACACAACATCAGGTGCAGAGGTGAAAAACATCCTCAAAGATCCACCATTCTGTCACTAGGCACCGTCACACACAAATGCTCATCTTCACTCATGCTATGCAAAGAACGTTTACAACGAACCTAGCAGTTAGGGTGAGGGTGGAAATCTGAGTACCCAGAGAAAATCTACATGGTCTCAGTGAAAACCTGGTCAGAAGCAGTGGCGAGCTAATAGCAACCACAGCACTCGTAATTTCATTTTCAAAGTATAAATAGAAGTGAAGATAATTTAGCAATGTGTTTTAATAACAAAGCCACTACTTTCCAGTGTATGTGGGCAGGCTGACATTTATCAATTTACAGATGGGAAATTCCACTAGAATCTTTTTTAGGACACCACATACTGGCCTGTCTTTTCAGTTATTTCATTTTCAGTTTTTGACCACAAGACAAGGACTAGTTTGTGGTTAGAAAGATTTCATTAAATTCACATTTTTTTTTATCATAACAAGGTAGAATAACAAATTTACAAGAATGGTATTTTGAGTATTTTTGCTGATAACCATCATCCCAAATTAGACTTGTAGAAACATTTAAAACTTTCCATTGAGGGAATTATTGCCAATGGCTAGTTTGTTTACAGACTAAGTAAAAGAGACAGTGGACCTGTAGTTTTATAGCTTAGGAGCAAATAAAATGCATAATTACTGCTAAGGAAACGCAAGATACAAGGAGTGAATTAGCTGCAAAAATATAAATAAGGGGTGGATGCTGTCACACAGCTCCAGGAACTTGGTTTCAATGCTTGTGCGGAGTCTGCATGTTCTCTTTGTGCTCACTGCCATCATTCATGTTAGGTGAAATGGTGACTTACAATTGTAAGCAGCTTTGTGAGTAAGAGTATGTCCTATGTTGGCGGGGTTGGTTCCTGCCTTGTACACACTTCTTTTAGGTTTAAGTTTGGCCAAACATGACCATAAAATGGGATTAAGTGAGTTTAGTAAAAGGATTGGTGGACAGGAGTCAGAAATACAAGTAAGGGTGGGATGTTGGTTGAATGGTTAATGCTTTATAATTCCTAAGATCAGAGTTTCAGTCCCTTCTAGCCTGGCCAATTTCCGTGTGAAATTTTTACTTATTTTTCCCTTTGTTTGCATGGATTAACTCAGGGTATAATTATTTCTTTCCATAGAGCACCTGAGCATACCTGGTGTCTGCAAATTGAGGGGGTTTTATAATGCCCTAAAGTGGAATGGCATCCCACTCAGTTTTGCTTCTTGCCTTTCAGTTTACTGTCTTCTCAGATGTGGCCTGGCACCACATACAGTACCTTTTATTTACCCATGGGCTCCTCCTTTCTGAGTCTGTTGTTATGCAACTCTGAAACTCTAGACAACCTTTTCTTTCTTTTTTTCAAACATTTTGCTTCCTGGAAAGATTATGGTGATCATGCAAGACGGCATGAAGCTCAACACAGAAATCCAGATGGATTGCTTCACTTGTATTGTATTTAGTGTGTTTAATCACTTATGATTATGGCGCTAACCTTCCACTTCATTAAGTGATGAAAAATTTAAAGATAAAATGAAGGGGAAGAAGAAGAAGACAAACTGAATGATGCTGACTCATCGTACGTATTAATTTTAATAATTTGCTGCTGATTTTCATTTGTACTCAGAATCTGACGCTTCTCGTTTCAGTGTCCATTAATATACATCCAGCATTCATGGATTCCACTTGCCCTGATGTCGCTTTTTCATCATTGCAATGCCCGGGTAAAGTGTTTCATAATGTTTGTCATTGACTACACCAAGATACCGTAAGGAAGAAGTCCAAATGTGAATACAGAATATGAATCTGTAGTGACATGTTGCACTTCATGGCTTTGCACACATGAAGCATATTGACTACTAGCTGGACAGAGTTTGGTGATTTGTAGTTGCTAAAAAAAAATTGAATGCCTTCTATGCAATTTCCGATCTTGTCATTGATGACATGTCTGATTTGTGGACCAACAAGAATGCTGTCCTTAATCTTGACATTGGTTATTTGAATCAGCATCACTCTTGAATATCGAAATCCTTTACCTTCTTTGTTCATTGTTTTCACAAAATTTTTCATCAGTCCCCTTTTTATATGAAGAAGAGGGGAAATATCTTTGTTGGGTCAAGAAGTGGTTTATGTGCCACATTTCCTGTCATGGAATGCTTATGGAGTGGACAGTTCTTTTTAAAGTAATGAGACTCTTTATCATGGCAGTTGCATTTGCAGATGAAACAACAGTACGTGGTATATCTGAGCTTCATTCCTACCACTACTTTTAGATTACAGCAGAATTTCCAGTTGTAGTTGTTGTACTGTATATTTATATTTATAATATGAGAATAATATACATAAATAGGGTAGTACAATAAAGTTGTATGTGATAGGAACATTGTAAGATGATTTTTTTGTGATTAGCAGTTCAAAAGCCATAAGAAACACCCAAGAAGGCAAAATCTTTACTGTCCAGTGTTATGTCACAGTCACGGGAATGGGGGTCTTTAGAAGTGTTAGTTTAGATGACAATGTTTACTTTGTGCCACTGCAAATCCATCCATTATCCAACCCGCTATATCCTAACTACAGGGGTCACGGGGGTCTGCTGGAGCCAATCCCAGCCAACACAGGGGCGCAAGGCAGGAAACAAACCCTGGGCAGGGCGCCAGTCCACCGCAGGGCACACACACACACTAGGGACAATTTAGCACCTAACCTGCATGTCTTTGGACTGTGGGAGGAAACCGGAGCACCCGGAGGAAACCCACGCAGACACGGGGAGAATATACAAACTCCACGCAGGGAGGACCCGGGAAGTGAACCCAGGTCTCCTTACTGCGAGGCATCAAATCAAACAGCTATACACAAAGTGAAACAAAAATATGCAAATTATAATAAATAACCACTCATAACATATAAGAACTTCTGGCTTGAATAACAAGAGAGCCGCTGGCTTATACAAGCTTGTAGGTTGTGTGTGGGCTGTAGGATGTGGTCACTAAATATATTAGGCTCCTAGTTCTTTATGTTCTAGCAAATTCTTGTGGTTTTAACTTTTTTTTTCATTTTTGTTGTTTGCTTACTTATTTCAATATTAACTCCCTTGCCTGTATCCCTTGTGTTTTGGCATTTTGTCCATCTTCCTTGACCTTACTGTTAAATGAGCTATAGTCCTCTTCTATAGACATGCCTTCTTATAGACAGGAAGTTCTTAGTTAAGATTAAAAAAATGTCAATGTTTTTGTCTCTGCGCAGGAAATCAAAGGCTGCAACATAAGTAAAAATTATTCAAAAGCCTCATATTGACAACATTCATTGCTTGAGTTTAGAGAATGTCATTAGTATTAAAAGACTATGCAGCAGAGCACTGCAGTAATGCTTTCATATGAAGGAAGTATTGAGAAGCTTGGTTTTTGATATGCTGCAGACTGGAGGCTGTGAGAACTTGTTAAAAGCCACTGCAGGCTGCTTTGGAGTTTTAGTTTTTCATTTTCGATTTACTGGGGAAATTCCTGCTATTTAGAATAACAACAAGATTGCTGCAGGGTTTTTTTGTAGTTTGAATTTGTAGTGTTTCATTTTGCATAAGACAACAACAAAAACAATAATAATGACAATTATAATATTACTGATAATAATCTTCCAACTGCAGCATCACAGGAGAAGACGTGACATAATAAAACTAGACAATTAATGTAACATGACTTTAAGCCCAGACTTTGAATACATTGTTAAAGACTGATTTTATTCAAATATTTAAACTATAACCATCTTCCAAATGAGTTTACATTAAAGTTAGTGTAAAACTTGCCACATATTATCTTCCATTGCTCACTACTATTTGTGAGTTGATTGATGACATTCTTCAAATTCACTCTTGGCTGTTTAGTTGGCTTCCCATTTATAAAACATTTGAATGATGTGCTTTGAGCAGATGGTGATATTGCATTATTGCATACATTAGCGTGGATAAAGTAAACCATAATTGTGTCATTGTTTAAAGATAATTATTATACTCCAACTACATTGAATTTTGTGATTATGTTGAGCTAGTCTGTTTATTTCAGGGACATAAATTTGTTTGTGTTGCTTTATTGGGCTGCTGTGGTAAGGCTATGATTTCCTGTCACCATCGCTGTAGACTACCTATTAGGTGAAAGGGTTAAACACAGATCTGCCTTTAAAAGACTATATTCAATGTATACCTTAAATCTATTTATTTCACTTATAAGTGACAGATATCAAATCTTGCAGAAAAATATAAATAGCAAAAAACCTGTGGAACCTAAAAATTTTCAGGTTATATTTAGACGACTTTCTTTTGAGGTACTACATCTGATACTGACATCTGCTATTTAAATATGACCTCTATTTAAATCCTAAAATAGAAATTGTCTAGAAATTTACACTATCCAACATAACATTCCAAAGGTTTTCTATTTGTGGCAGCGTGATGTAGTCTAATATTACAGCACAGTTCTTGATTATGGACAGAACTGTATATCTATATCCATCCAGAACAGCCCAATTGCTATGCATGTTTGGAAATGGTGGTCCCCAAGCTAGTGTTTTACCAAGAGGGTCATACAGATAGACATTGATTTAAGTAATTAAATATCCCCCCAATATTCTGATGCTGTCAGTAAACTCTTTGGCATTACGTTCTCCTAATTTTTCTCCAGCTTATCGTGGCTCATTTCTCATGTCCACTGGTTTCAATATTCAGGTATAGCAATGACAATGGCTTTCAAAGCAACAACTTATATTTTTTGTTTTTTAGTTCTCTTCTTTGTCATCTCAAGTTGACAAATTCACAGACAAAAAATACTAAACACAGTATGAAGCAGTGCTGTGGATATTCATGGTTCTAATACAATTATTAGAACATTAGGACAGTCTAGACAAGAACAGGCCATTCAGCCCAACAAAGCTCACCAGCCCTATCTACTTAATACCTCCCAAAAAACATCAAGTCTAGTTCTGAAAGTACCTAAGGTCCTACTGTCTACCACAATACTTCATAACTTATTCCATATGTCCATGGTTGTCTATGTAATGAAAAACATCCTAATGTTTGTGTAAAATTTACCCTTAACAAGTTTCCAACTGTATCCCTGCATTTGTGATGAACTCATCTTAAAGTAATAGCCTTGATCCACTGTACTGATTCCCTTCATAATTTTAAACACTTCAATCATGTCACCTCTTCATTTTCTTTTGTTTAAACTGAACAGGCTCAGCTCATTTAATCTTTCATTATAACTCATCCCCTGTGGCCCTGGAATCAGCCTAGTTGCTCTTATACTAGCAGTGTAAGCCCATGCTGTAAAAGCCCAGGCTCCTAGAAACTATTGAAATTGTCAGAAAAAAACTGAAATGCAGAGTTTCGTTTTGCTGACGTGCTCGTCCCCCTTGTCTATCAGCAGCTAAGCGAGTTTCTCTCTCGTTTGTCTTTCCTTGGATGGAGTTGCTTTCTTTCAGCTTCATGCTGTAGCCTCGTACTTCTTTCTTCTTCTGACTCGTGAACTTGGGGCCGCCTTACCAGCTCTTTAAGCTTCATGCAGTAGCCTCGCACTTCCCGACCAGACAGAGAGACACACACACTTCCACGCGTAGATTTTTATATAATATGTATGTATGTCTATCTGTCTGATGATTTTTTTTGTTCATATTGTGCATGCAGGATATATTCAGGACTGTTTTTTTATTGTTTCCAAGATTAATTTGAAAAGTCAAACACAAAAATCAAATCAGGAAAACTGAGTCACCTTTAGGTGTATTGTGAATATAGCAATATATTATCTCAGAAACGTACAGTATGGACTTTTCAACTATAGCACAACTAGCATCATTCTGGGACTGAGGAAGCAATGGACCAAATGCCCACTGTCTGTGGAACCTATAGTTTGCAGTAAAAGTCATGTGTGATAGACTTTATTTCTGTAACATTTTGTGTGAATGATTATGTGACTAATTGTAGTTAGAAAAATAAAGGATGGTAAAGAAGGAGTGCAAACAAAAGAATGGTGGTACTGGAAATGGCAGTTAGTACATTATCTGTTTGTAAAGAATACAAGCTGTGGCATTTTCAGGATGGGATAAAGATTATAGTGAATGGTTTCCGGGGATCATGTCTTAATATAAAAAGCATTCCTCTCAGATGCTAACAAGTATTGTAGACTCCTGCAGGGATGCCTGGTAGTTATAGTTCAAACAGGCAGTCCTGTCAAGTGAGAGACATGAAGCCGGTTGAGTTTTAATAAGACAGCCTGAGTACTTTGATAGACTTCATGCTGATCTGGAAATGTTTTTTTGTTATTTCAACGTAGAATTAGAAGTACTCACAGATTAGCCATTGTAAGTATGGCACTTCAAGTGGAGTAAAAAAGAAGGGTTGTTCTGGTAGGGTGGAAGTGGTAGTCAATATACAGTAAGTGTAAAGCAACAGTTGTAAAGTGACCATCTTCACCTTGGGCATATGTATAGCAGATGGTGGTATAGTCACCAACTGGGGCCCAAGATGATCTATACTATTGTTAAGAAAGGTCAAGAGAGTCCCATTATTTATTATTTGCCATGTACATAGTCGTTTTTGACTCCTTCAATTACTGTAGAGTCTTGCCCTTTGTTTTCTTAACCGCAATGTTTGTTTTTATGTTTTCGGGACATTCCTAACTTTATTGTCGATTTGGGATGTGCTTCAAGGTGCCCTTCAAGTAGTCACAGGAACAAATTGTTCACTGGGTTCCAGAAGGGCAGTGTTATTATCATTGTCAATTCATCATAAAGGCCAAAAGATTTTCATAAGCATCCTTATTTCTGCTTCAGAGTTATGGTGGTGGGATGTCACCCAGGCAACATCAGGAACAAGTTAGCAACTAATCTTGGAAGAGATGCCATTCCATTGTGTGGCACAATGTCATACACAATGGACTAATGTCTGTTTCATCCAATTAATAAACAAGTTTATTTCAATTTTAGTGTTGTTAGGAACCTTAGCTTATGCTGCCAGTATTACGTGCAAGAATGAGCCCCAACCTGCACATGATGCTGTTCCATTGTGCAAATAATCAATATTTTGTAAAAAAATGTCAGCATAAAATGGCCGTAATCTGATGCATGGGCAGCACAGTTGTGCAGTTGCTAAAGCTGCTTTCTCATTTGTCGAGTGTCTTGTGTTCATGCTGGGTCACCGTTTAAGCAGAGGTTGTATGTATGTTCTAAACCTCTCTGCCTGTTTTATTTTTTTTTTCTGGGTACTGCATGTCGGATTAATTGGCCCATCTACAGTATATCACGCCAGGGTGTTTGTTAATAGATGCTCTAACAGACAGCCTCTTTCATTGCCAGTATAAACTCCATCCACCTCATAACCTGGATTTCATGTTCTTATGCTATATTATTTTGAATTAGAACCATTCGGGTAATAATGGAAATAGGGCATTCTTTGAGTCAATAAAAAAAGAAAAAGAGTCTCCAGTTCATCCTTCTTGCTTGAGATATGTTTTACTTTACTTTGCCCTGTAGCTGTTTATTTTATATTTCACCTCCTTTTCAGAGACTCTAATTGGAAGTGAGGCTATGCATTGCAGTGGCTGCAAGTGTTAAAAGCATGTGGGGAGCAGGTGTGTTGATGCTTCTGCCAGCTCTTCTGCCATTTCAAGCTAAGCTCTCCCACTCTCATTTCCAGTCTGCCGTTGTGTCGCTCTGTGGTGTCTCTGGATCCTGATCAAGGTCTACCCGTTTTCTTAACGCCTCCTAAAAGCTGAGCCAGTTTCCAGCAGGGATGGCATCTGTGTCCTCCAGCTTCATGTTGGGACTCGCAGTCGGTTACCCTCTGCTAGGACAACATGGCCTAGTAATTATTTTGCTGAGACCGGACTGGTAATACATTTCAGCTGTGTTTGACTGAACAGCACAGTACAAAATAAAAACACAATGGCCTCTCTATTTTATCCCATTTAAAAATATTATGGGAAGAATGGAATCTTATTTTTGCAGTTTTTCTGCAGATCATACAAGTAGGTAAAATAAAGACCAAAAAAATGTAGGCACCCTGCTGGTCACCATTGAGAGACAAATGTTAATCTCAGAAGTTACTGGCAACATGCTGCTTTACTTGAGATATTTAATATGAGAAAAGTACAATAAACAGGCAATAAATTATGACAAGTTAACATTACAAGAAGTGTGATCAAGTAATCATCCATCCATTTTGCAAATTGCTCATCCAATCCAGTGTTGTGGAAGCTGTACCTTTGGTCAGTCAGCATATTATTTTTATTATTATGTATTTACTTAGTAGGTGTCATTGCTTAACCATCTTGAAAATCTGAACAGTGTGTAAACTTCTAAATGCTGGACTGGGATGTGATTTTATTGCATCTCAAGCATTCTCTGACTAGAATACATCTGGAAAGCACAACACCAGAGTTCTTTGTGATTATTTTTTTCTTTTTTATCCAAATGTGATTTTGAATTATTCAATCACATAGAGCTTTCCACGGGGAACACCATCACAAAGTGCCTTACAAATCAAATGAAATAAGAATACAATACAAAGCAACACAAACTTACATGAACATTTAGATCTGAGACAAGTCCTAGCAGAATATCTGGTGTGAGTCCTGTCCTCAAATAAGAATATGATAAAACAAAGTCATTGTCAGGTAAAGTAAAAAAAAAAAAAATTAAAAAGCACAGCAAGTAAAGTCAGCAGTAAAAAAAGTTAAGCTGACGTAAAAATGCAAAGAAAAAACGATGAGGGTTTAGATCCAAATTAAACAGTATGACTGACAGAACTTCACTAAAAGTTGTATTTTGGTTTAATCAAACTGGGGGCTGAGGGATGTACTTAAAGATGCATGTTTAGTTGAGTGAATGTTAGGGGAATTGCTGGCTCTTAATTGGTTTGGCATACTCAACACTGAAATCCCTGAAGCCTACGAAAAAAGTCGCAGTGCCAGGCCACCGTAAGTTACTTTGCACCTCCTCACCACCGTCTTTATTTTGTAAATGTGTCGATCAGCACAAGCAGCATGCAACCTGCTAGGTGAAGTCGCACAGATTTTCAGAGTTCACGTCTGTTTATCTGGGAGTGAGGTGCCTGGAATTGTATAGGGTAAATAATGTATCGTCATTTGGAATACAGTGGAACCTCGGTTCACGACCATAATTCATTCCAAAACTCTGGTCGTAAACTGATTTGGTCGTGAACCAAAGCAATTTCCCCCATAGGATTGTATGTAAATACAATTAATCCGTTCCAGACCATACGAACTGTATGTAAATATATATATATTTTAAGTTTTTAAGCACAAATATAGTTAATTAAACCATAGAATACACAGCGTAATAGTAAACTAAATGTAAAAACATTGAATAACACTGAGAAAACCTTGAACAACAGAGAAAACAAACACTGCAATAGTTTGCGCTATAGCGCTACCAACCGCTGGCTAAAAACACTTTTTTAATGTGTTTTAAGCACAGGGCAAAAAATGAACATTTGAAAAAATCCGCAATTTAATAAACCACCAAGAAAAGTAACATTGCAACAATGCACGCTATGAACCGATCGCTGTAAACAGAAGTGAAAAAAAAATCAAGCCCAGTGCGTTCTTTAACTGCCTTCCTACCTTATGCGTCCAGCCCCCTCTCTCTCGCGCTGCCTGTGTGTGTGCGTCTGTCTCTCTCTCTCACGCTGCCTGTGTGTGTGCATCTCTCTCTCTCTCGCGCTGCCTGTGTGTGTGCGCGTCTCTCTCTCGCGCTGCCAGTGTGTGCGTGTCTCTCTCTCGCGCTGCCTGTGTGTGTGTGTGTGTGGGTGTGTGTGTGTGTGGGTGCGTGTGTGTGTGTGTGTCGCACACTCTCTCTCTCTTGCTCGCTGCACAGGAAATGCACAGGGAGAGACTGAACATGTACAAACCGAAAGGGAAACTGGCTTGTTCGTATACCGAGTGTGTGGTCGTGAAGCGAGGCAAAAGTTTGGCAAACTTTTTGGTCGTAAACGATTTGTACGTGTACTGAGACGTTTGTGAACTGAGGTTCCACTGTACATACATTTCATGTGTGTTCTGTGACTACAATGATCTGTGTAAGTGTAGGATGACAGGAATTGTGAGACAAGAAATGTTGAACACATAACTAAAGCAGAAACTTTTTCATGTTTTAATAATATCTGACAAAATGTTGACATGAAGTGTATAATGTGTGAAGACTGAAGTCTAAATATCAAATAAACATGTTCACAAAAGGTATAACCTTTTGATATTTATTACTAAATTACTACTAAAACATGAAAAAAGTTTCTGTTTTAGTTATGTGTTCAACATTTCCTGCCTGTCATCCTATATTTACATAGATTGTTGTAGACACGGAACATACACAACTTTTTTCGTAGGCTTCAGGGATTCTGGTGTTAAGTGTGTCTTATGATGAAATGGTGGCCCACTCAGAGTTTCTTATTATCCCCCAATGCTGCTGAGATAGGTAACCTATAACACTAAAATGGATTCAGAAAGTTAAAGGAAATATACACATA